>NC_092392.1:59552641-59852641 GCF_030028105.1 Mobula birostris
GAGCAGTGGAATTGGACTGGGAGCCCGGTGATGTAATAATGTTATACTGACAGCTACACTACTTTGCCACCTTATTTCATAGAATTACTTTAAGGCAAGACACTATTTCAACCCACCAGTCATAAAATCTTGGTCATTTAAGTTATTTAAGACAGAAATTAATAATTCTTTCCTCCTTCTGTAGAGATACAAATCTACCTATGCTTAAATTAATTGGGCTATAAAAACATAGAAAACCTACAGCCCTTTGGCCCACATGTCCTTACCTTAGAAATTACCGAAGGTTACCCACAGCCCTCTTTTTTTTTGAGCTCCATGTACCTGTCCAGGAGTCTCTTAAAAGACCCTATCGTATCCACCTCCACCACTGTCGCCAGCAGCCCAAACCACACACTCACCACTCTGGAGCCAGTTCTGGATCCACAAAGCAATGTTCCCTTGGATCCCATGCCTCCTTACTTTCTTAATAAGCCTTCCATGGCATACCTTGTCAAATGCCTTGCTAAAATCCATATACTCTACATCTACGGCTCTACCTTCATCAATGCGTTTAGTCACATCCTCAAAAAATTCAGTCAGGCTTGTAAGGCACAACCTGCCTTTGACAAAGCCATACTGACTATTCCCAGTCATATTATGCCTCTCCAAATGTTCATAAATCCTGCCTCTCAGGATCTTCTCCGTCAACTTACCAATCACTGAAGTAAGACTCACTGGTCTATAATTTCCTGGGCTATCCCTACTCCCTTTCTTGAATAAGGGAACAACATCCGCAACTTTCCAATCCTCCCGAACCTCTCCCCTCCCCACTGATGATGCAAAGATCATCGCCAGGGGCTCAGCAATCTCCTCCCTCACCTCCCACAGTAGCCAGAGGTACATCTCATCTGGTCCCGGTGACTTAGCCAACTTGATGCTTTCTAAAACCTCCAGCACATCCTCTTCCTTAATATCTACATGCTCAAGCTCTTCAGTCTGCTGTAAGTCATCCCTACAATGGCCAAGATCCTTTTCTGTAGTAAATTCTGAATCAAAGTATTCATTAAGTACCTCTGCTATCTCTTCCAGTTCCATACACACTTTTCCACTGTCACACTTGCTTGGTCCTATTCTCTCATGTCTTATCCTCTTGCTCTTCACATACTTGTAGAATGCCTTGGGGTTTTCCTTAATCTTGTCCGCCAAGGCCTTCTCATGGCCCTTTCTGGCTCTCCTAATTTCATTCTTAAACTCCTTCCTGCTAGCCTTATAATCTTCTAGATCTCTATCATTACCTAGTTTTTTTATAAGCTCTTCTCTTCTTCTTGACTAGATTTACAAAAGACTTTGTACACCACAGTTCCTATTCCCTACCATCCTTTCCCTGTCTCATTGGAACGTACCTATGCAGAACTCCACGCAAATAGCCGCCGAACATTTGCCACATTTCTTCCGTATGTTTCCCTGAGAACATCTGTTTCCAATTTATGCTTCCAAGTGCCTGCCTGATAGCCTCATATTTCCCCTTATTCCAATTAAACACCTTCCTAACTTGTCTGTTCCTATCCCTCTCCAATGCAATGGAAAAGGAGATAGAATTATGATCACTATCTCCAAAATGCTGTCCCACTGAGAGATCTGACACCTGACCAAGTTCATTTCCCAATACCAGATCAAGTAGAGCCTCTCCTCTTGTCGGCTCATCGACACATTATGTCAAGAAACCTTCTTAAACACACCTAACAAAATCCACCCCATCTAAACCCCTTGCTCTAGGGACACGCCAATCAATATTTGGGAAATTAAAATCTCCCATCACGACAACCCTGTTATTATTACACCTTTCCAGAATCTCTCTCTCTATCTGCTCCGCGATGTCCCTGTTACTATTAGGTGCTCTATAAAAAACACCCAGTGAGTTATTGACCCCTTCCTGTTCCTAACCTCCACCCACAGACTCCGTAGACAATCCCTCCATGTCTTCCTCCTTTTCTGCAGCCATGACACTATCTGTGATCAACAGTGCTACGCCCTACCTCTTTTCACTCCCTCCCTTTCTGAAACGTCTAAAGCCTCGCACTCGAAGTAACTATTCCTTCCCTTGAGCCATCCAAGTCTCTGTATTGGCCACAACATCATAGCTCCAAGTACTGATCGACGCTCTAAGCTCATACACTTTGTTCATGATGCTTCTTGTATTAAAATAGACACATCTCAAACCATCAGTCTGAGCGTGTCCCTTCTCTATCACCTGCCTATCCTTCCTCTAGCACTGTCTCCAAGCTTTCTCTATTTGTGAGCCAACCGCCCCTTCAGTTTGGTTCCCACCCCTCAGCAACCCTAGTTTAAATTCTCCCCAATGGCCTTAGCAAACCTCCCTGCCAGGATTTTGCTTCCCCCTGGGTTTCAAGTGCAGGTCACTCCTGCCCCTTCTGGCGGGAGGAGAAGATGGTGGGCGCAACGCAACTCGCAGCAGCCACTCTGGTGATGATATCTGTTATCTGTCAAGTAGGGTGCCGTGCACAATCCTGATTAGATGGAGACAGACGTGAAAGCACGGAGGAACATCTGGTGAAACTTCTGAAGTGCCTGTTTCGCTGCCACTGCTACTGTGTGATCCAGAATCTCCGGAGGGGAAGGCCCCGAGTCCTCGGCTTTGCTTGTTGCTCAGCGGCCGGGGTGGGGTCGGAGCGCTCAGCAGAGGATGGCGCTTGGTGCTCAGTGTCGGAGGCTCGAAGTTTTCGGACAGACTCAGAGTTCGCTGCGGTCGGGTGCTTCCAATGCATCGGCAAGCTTGCGGTGCTTGGAGGTTAACGGCAAGGAGAGTTTCTCCCTTCTACTGTCTGCGTGAGATGATGGGGCTATCGGGACTTGAGACTTTTTTTTACCGTGCCCATGGTCTGCTCTTTATCAAATTACGGTATTGCTTTGCACTATTGTAACTATGTTTATAATTATGTGGTTTTGTCAGTTTTAGTCTTGGTTTGTCCTGTGTTTCTGTGATATCATTCTGGAGGAACACTGTATCATTTTTTAATGCATGTATTTCTAAATGACAATAAATGAGGACTGAGTGTCCTCATAATCTAAAAAGAGGTCCCAATGATCCACAAATCTGAATCCCTGCCCCTGCTTCAATCCCTCAGCCACCCATTTATCCTCCACCTCACTCTACTCCTATACTCACTGTCACGTGGCACAGGCAGTAATCCCGAGATTACTACCCTTGAGGCCTGCTACTCAACTTCCTTCCTAACTCCCTGTTGTCTGCTTTCAGGACCTCCTCCCTTTTCCTGCCTATGTCGTTGGTACCAATATGTACCATGGCCTCTGGCTGTTCTTCTTCCCACTTCAGGATAGCGTGGACACGATCAGAAACAACCCGGACCCTGGCACCTGGGAGGCAAACTACCATCTGTGCTTCTTTCCTGCATCCACAGAATCTCCTGTCTGACCCCCTAACTATGGAGTCCCCCCATCACTGCTGCCATCCTCTTCCTTTCCCTACCCTTCTGCGCCACAGGGCCAGATTCTGTGCCAGCGGCACAGCCACTGCTGCTTCCCCCAGGTAGGCCGTCTTCCCCAACAGTACTCAAGCAGGAGTACTTATTGTCAAGGGGTACAGCCACAGGGGTGCTCTCTAGTATCTGACTCTTACCCTTCCCTCTCCTGACTGTTGTGACACGGTGTGACTACCTGCCTATAGCTCCTACCTATCATCTCCTCACTCTTCCTGACCAGACAAAGGTCACTGAGCTGCATCTCCAGTTCACTAACCCGCTCTGTAAGGAGCTGCAGCTCGACGCATCTGGCGCTGATGTGGCCGTCTGGGAATCTCCCGGACTTCCCACATCTGACACCGAGCACAGAACACCAGCCTTACACACATTCCTTTTGTCTGTATTCTACACAGGTAACCTACCTCACCTGGACCCGTTAACGCCTAAGCCCCGTTGAGCCAAAGCCTTTCTACTCTGTCTCCCTCTATATAATCTAGAAATTGTGTAATGAAATCCCCTGCAAGTGCACTGTGTGCAGCACAATTCTTAGCTTTTTATAATGGTTCAGGAGTCAAATTAATCTGTCGACAGTGTTTGCTCCCACTTCTTTCTTCAGCTTTGTTCAATAAGTAAAGCCAATAGGAGATATCACATATACAAGGACAATGTCAAAGCATTTATGACTGGCAAAGCAAATGTATTTTTGCACATGGTGAGAACGAGGAGAGTTCAAATCATTTGGTGCTCAGGAAGACCTGCCACTTAGCACATGGTGGCTGCAATGAACCAGCCAATGGCTGCACCGCATTTGTTCAACATCTACATAGCAGCCCAATGTAGCAGCCATTTGCACCCATGCTCACAACTGTTCATAGCTGCGATGGCAATTCATCTTGACTGGCATTGGCGTTGGGGGTGTTTGTTGCAGATTGAATATTAAAATGCTAGCAGCTGTATACATTTCAGTGCCATTCCCTTTACTTCAATGGAATAAATCTGCAATTTTACTCAGATGTATCCGAATGGCTCTGCAAACACAGAATCATGGAAACATGCAGCACAGAAATGGGCACTGTTGGCTCACCTCATCCATGCCAACCGTTACGCCCATCTACCCTAATCCTATTTGCTTGCACCAGGCCCACATACCCCTCTGCTTTTCCTATTGAAGTTCCGGCCCAAATGCCCTTTTTAGCAATGTAATTCTATCTGTCTCTACTACCACCTCTGGCAGTTTGTCCAACATCTTCTGCATGGAAAAAATAAACCTCTGATTCCTTTCAATTCTTGCCTCTCATCTTAACTTGGTACCCTCTACTTCTAGACTCCCCTGACCTAGGTGACAAGATTCAGGCTATTCATCCTAACTATACCTCTCATAATCAACTTCAGTAAGGTCACCCCTCAGCTTCCTACGTTCCAGTGAGAGCAAACCAAGCCTATACAATTCCTTCTTATAACTACAATCTTTTATTTAAGGCAACATCCTGGTGAATCTCTTCTGTATTCTCTCCACTGTTACCATATGCTTCCTCTAGTGTGGAAACCAGACCTGTACACAATACTTCAGTGCAGTCTAACTAATGTTTTGTACAACTGCAATACGACATCCATCTTTTATACTCAATGTCTTGGCCTAACAAGTGAAGCATACCAAATGACTTCTTCAATAACAACACAAACAAAATGCTTTTGTGCAG
Source organism: Mobula birostris (assembly GCF_030028105.1). NCBI lineage: Eukaryota > Metazoa > Chordata > Chondrichthyes > Myliobatiformes > Myliobatidae > Mobula > Mobula birostris. The sequence goes on from NC_092392.1 coordinate 59,557,821, forward strand.
TCTTTGACTTCCCTTGTCAGGCATGGTTGCCTCATACCACCCCGCCCCATCTTTAGAATACTTCATCTTACTGCACCTTCTGAATTTCCCCCAGGAACATCAGCCATTGCTGTTCTGTCATTTCTGCTAGTGTACTTTCCCGATCAACTTTGGCCAGCTCCCCTCTCATACCTCTGTAATTTGCTTCTCTACCGTGATACCGATATACAATGCTAGCTTCTCCTTATCAAACCGCAGAGTGAACTTCATCATATTATGATCACTGGTTCCCTAATCAAATCTGCATCATTACATAACGCCCAATTCAGAATCAATGTTCCCCTAGTGGGCTTAACCACAAGCTGCTCTAAAAAGCTATCTCACAGGCATTCTGCAAATCCCCTCTCTTGGAATCCAGCACCAATCTGATTTTCCCAATCCACCTGCATATTTAAAATCAGCCACGATTATCGCAACATTGCCCATTTTACATGCCATTTCTATCTCAACATTCTCAACAAACGAGACAGGATTTCTCATGAATGAAGCTGATTATCCATCATCATTCTCTGCCTTTCCAAGTGCAGATTTTATTAAATAATTAAATTTTAAAAACTATAACGTCTCAACATTCTTTGACAGGCAAACACAAAATACCGAGATCTCTCCATGTGGAAAAGGGGATATTACTGGTGCTTGCTATCCCCAATAGCAAAAAATCCTGATCACATTTATAACGTATCCTTTTACTTTTAGCTATCAAATCAATCCAGTTTGAAATTTAGACATGTCAAGATGAAGCCACCCTCAGGATGAAGGAGCAACACCTTATATTCCGTCTGGGTAGCCTCTGACCTGATGGCATAAATACTGCTACTGCTTTTCCTTTGGTAAACAAAACTCCCCCCCCCCCACCAATTTCTATTCACCACTCTGACCTTCTATTTCTTCTCACCTGCCTAATAGGTCATCCTCTTCCCTTTCTTCTACAGTCCACTCTCCTTTCCCATCAGATTCCTTCTTCGCCAGCCCTTGACCTTTCCCACCTACCAGGCTTCACTTATCACCTTCCAATTAACCTCCTTCCCCTCCCCCACATCTTTTTATTCTGGTATCTTCTCCCTTTCTTCTCAGTCGTGAAGAAGGGTCTCGGTCTGAAACACTGACTATCTATTCACTTCCACAGACGCTGCCTGACCTGCTGAGTTCCTCCAGCATTTTGTAGCTCATTTCCACTATTGACCTTATAAATAAATTCTCTAAGTGATTACGCATAAGACATATTCTATGAAATTGAACCAAATACCTTAATCATCCAACTTGCATGCTCACATTCCTACACAACTGCTATATAATCATAACCTTGTTACTATCTCCTCTATTAGTTTTAATGATAATTAATAAATCTATGATAAGCCTCACTCCAGCCCCTCCAAAATCAAATAGCTGTCTTCTCTCATTCAACTCAAGGCCCAATTATTTAAAAAAAATTAATAAAGTGGCCACTTTATTAGGTACATCTGGCTGCAACTAAATACATAAAAGCATGCAGACATGGTCAAGAGGTTCAGTTGTTCAGACCAAACATCAGAGTGAGAAAGAAACATGATCTAAGTGACTTTGACTGTGGAATGATTGTTGGTGCCAGACGAGGTGGTTTGGGCACCTTAGAAACTGATCTCCTAGGCTTTTCATGCAGAACAGTCTCTAAAGTTTACAGAGAATGATGCGAAAAGCTAAAAAAAAAAGACATCCAGTAAGATGCAGCTGTGTGGGCAAAAATGCTGTGTTACTGAGGGGTCAGAGGAGAATGGCCAGACTGGTTCAAACTGACCGGAAGTAGAGAGTAACTCAAATAATCACGCATTACAACAGAAGAGCACAACACATCTGACCTTGAAGTGGATGGGCTACAGCTTCAGAACAGCACACTGTGTCCCACTCCTTACCTAATAATGTGGTCACTGAGTGTACTTACTTACATCCTACACATTGAAAGATCAAATTCTGATAGCTTGTACGAGTTGAGAATAACTGCCAAAAATGTACTAAGCATGAAACTGTTAACAGCTCCAGGGACTTCAAATATGCTCAGTTATGTACTTTGCTTCCACTTAAACCATCTTAGTTCCTTCATTCAAATGAGATATTAAACCACATCCCAATATGCCCAGTGCACACACTTCCCACAATATTATTTAGAACAAAAGCAGACCTATTTAAGATAAATGAAACTATTTTAATCCTGATGATTAAAACACAGATGGAAACCATTCAGTCCACCGTGCCTAACTATTCAATAAAATCCACACTTGGAAAGGCACAGATTAATTATGGATAATCAGCTTATTCATGGGAAATCCTGTCTCGTTAATTTGACTGAATGTTTTAAAGGGATAACTAAGTATATACTGCACCACGGGAAGGCCGCAATTATGTAGAGGAAAATTACCATGCGCTTTCTGGATTGGCACACATCAGTAAGTTCATTTTTCTTGGGGCAGAGGCAGCTGAGAGATGACCTGATAAAATTAGGAGTGCAATAGAAAGAGAAGATAGTAAGAATATTTTTTCCATAATTGAGATGTCTAAGGCAAGATGGCATGGGTTTAAAAGTAAAAGCTAGGAGGCTTAGAGGGGATCTGAGTGGGAACTTGTTCTGCAGAGTTTGGAAGCTAAATACACTGACTGTGGTGGTGTGGGGTGTACACATTTAAGCACCATCTGGATGAGCACTTCAATTTCCAATTTATGGAAGGCTACAGAGAGTGCTGGTACATGGTATTACTACAGATAGGTATAACACTGGGCTGGCATGGCAGCGTGGCAGTTAGTGAAACACTTTACTGCAGCCATCTGTAAGAGCGGGGGTTCAATTCTCACTGCTGTCTGTAAGGAGTTTATATACTCTCCCAGTGAACGGGGGTTTCCTCTGGGTGCTCCAGTTTTCTCCCACATTCCAAGGACATATGGTTAGGGTTAGTAAGTTGTGGGCATGCTATGTTGATGCTGGAAGCATGTCAAAACTTGTGGGCTGCCCTCAACACATCCTCACTGATTTGATTTGATGCAAACAACACATTTCACTGTGTTTTGATGTTTCAATGTATTTGTGACAGATGAATCTAATCTTTAAACAGTTGGAATGAGCATAGGGTGTTAATGAGTCTGTTTCTGTGTTTAATGACCTATGGTTCTAAAGATGCTTGCTGCACACCAATAGCCTTTCAACTTTCTTATTATTTATCCCACTGTTCTGATAGTTAACAATCAGATTAGCACACCTATAGACACTGCAACCCAAATCAGAACTTGGAGCATTGAAAGATTTACTTTCTAAATGCCGATTCATCCTGTTATGTTAAATTTACAACCCTCATAATAGTGGAAACAATTCCTCCCTAGGTACTCTATCCAATTCAATCAGAATGTAGGATACTTCAATTATTTAGAGTAATTGTCACATGTACATTTTTCATGCACTCATGAGGTACTGAGCACAACTCAAAAGAGATTAAGCTGATTTAAATGCAAAAGGACTAAATAAACTCATCAAAAATGCTGGATCCGTCCTTAGCTACAATCCAGACTCCTTTGAGTTAGTGGTGGAGAGCAGGTCACTAAACAAACTGTTATTCATTATGGACAATCTGGCACATCTTCTCCATGGCCTACTCAATAAGCAGTGGAAGACCTTTTCAAACAGATTCACTGTCACCAGGATCATTACAGAAAATCTTTCCTATCAGATACAATAAGCATATACAATGGTTCATCTCTGCGATAGAACACATATCATAGTACAATAGTCTCAGTTTTATTATTTTGTACATTATTGCACATGATTACATTATTATTGTGTATACTATTATTCTCTATTGGTTAAGTCTGCACACTGTTTTTAAATGTTGCTTCTGTAACAAAATAATTCTCCACTCATGATCAATAAGGTACTTACTATTATTTTTTTTTATTATTAAGTTTTTCACCATGTCTTTCACCTAACTGATTTTTAAGAAAAAGTGAATTTTCATATTTCCATGTTTTGCCCTCTCACGGATGCAGAAGAAAAATGTCATAAGAACAATTACTGAAGAAGAATGTTAATTGATAAGAGATTAAATATGGTAATTTAGATAAGAGCAGTGCCACCATTGCCAGGAATGGAAGCACGGACTTGCTCAACAGGTCTTCTATTTAATTAGCGACCTGAGAACACAGACCTAGGAATGATTAAACCATTGGGGAAAATCTAGCACGTTTCAAATGTTACAACACATTAATAAAAGTGAATGAAACAGTATATGGAACAGCACATTTCAGTGAAAGTCACAATTAAGCAGCCCGCATACAAAACCATAGATGCTTTGCACAATATCCACAATTCTGTCAGAGTCAGCAGTTACCCAGTAATTGCCACATTGTGAAAAACAAGCAACAGATCCAGAAATCTGATACAAATAGGAAATGTTGGAAACAGTCAGCGGGTCAAGAGTTTATATGGAAAGAGAAACAGTTACCATTTAAGGTTGGAGAACCAGGGGTGTAGGATCATTTTCCTGAATCTTCAACTGTTTCTCTTTTTACAGATGCTGTCTGATCTGTTGAATTTTGTAGCATTTTGTTTCAAATTGCCATTTCCCCCCCCCCCCGCCCCGATTTTATTATACAAGGGCAGTTCGGACTATATGATCAGTGGCTATGGTGGCAATAAAACAGGGTGAAGATTAGGTAATTCATTTGCTATTAAAACTGTTTTCAGTGACTTAGATTCTTTCCATTTTCTGGAGAAGCTACACTGTCTTTACTGAGAGAAGTTGCTGTATTTTACTGTACACTTAAACAGAAAGCTGATGGAATTTCTTGGCTGCACAGTGGATCGTTGACTTCAAAATTCAAAGTAAATTTATTCTCACAGTACATACCTGTCACCATATGCTACCTTGAAAGTCATTTTCTTGCAGCATTCGCAGGAAAACAAGGAAACATAATAGAATAAATGAAAAAACTACAAAGACTGACAACCAGTATGCAAAAGATCAACTGCAAATTTAAAAAAAAACAAATAATACTGAGAATGAGTTGAAAGCAAGTCCAAAAAAGCTGTGGAATCATTTCAGAGTTGAGGTGAGTGAAGTTACCCACACTGGTTCAGGAGTTTCTGGTTTCTGTGACTGAGCCTGGTGGCTTGGGACCCAGGGATCCTGTATCTTCTGCCCAATAGCAGCAGCCAGAAGAAAGCACGGCCTAGATGGTGGGAGTCTTTGATGACAGATGCTACTTTGTGACAGTGCTCCTTGTAGATGTGCTCAAAGTGGGGAAGGCTTTGCCTGTGATGGACTGGGCTTTATTCACCACTTTCTGTAGGGTTTTCTGTTCTAGCTGTTGGTGTTTCAATACCAGTTCATGATGGAACCAGTCAGCATACTCTGCACATCAAGAGAAGTTTTAGTCAACGTGCCAAATCTGCACAAGTTTCTATGAAAGTACAGGCGCTGTTGTGTTTTCCTTGTGATGGCACTTGCGTTCTGGTCCCAGGACTGACCTCTGATATAATGTCAAAGAATTTGAATTTACTAACCTCTCTACCGCTAATCCCCTAATAAGGACTGAGATATGGACCCCTGGTTTCATTTGTCAGTAGTCAATAATCAGCTCTTTGATTTTGCTGATGTTGAGTGAGAGGTGGTTACGGTAGTACCATTCAACCAGATTTTCAATCTCCCTCCTCTACGCTGATTCATCACTGCATTTCATTCTTCATATGTTTATAAGTACAGAAGTGAGTAGAGCAGGGGGCTAAGTTGGTGAGTGTAGAGGAGATGTTGTTGCTGAGCCATATTGACTGGGGCCTGCAAGTGAAGCAAGACTTTATCCTGTCAATCTCCAACATGCTGTCTGACCCAGCACTGGAAAAATCTTTCAGAGTAAAAGGCAAATTCATATTGAAGGCTGTTGTTTTATAAAATAAGTAAGTTCAAGTCCATTAATCAGTATTGATATAAAGGGCAGGAATGAGCTTTCCAGAATCTCAGTTAGAAAATGGCACCCGCCAGCAGGCTCAAGGAGCTCACCTAACATTCGGTTGGGCTGGGAGCGATCAGTGCTCTGCAGCAGTAATTGCAACAGGGCAGTCTGCCAGTGTGGGGTAAAGACAAAGTACACTAAATATTCTCTGCCACTCTTCTTGACTGCATAACTAGATTCTGTAGGATTAGTTCTACTGTGATCAAAATGAATTAGAGTTGAAACTCACAATGGGGACCTGGTCCATCCAGACCCTTATGGACAACTCCGAGTGAAAACCCAGAGGAACACATTAATCAAGAACTCTGGAGATTCAGAAGTAATGGTATGTTCATGGCAGCAACAGGGCATAAGAGAATAGTTCATGGAGAAATGAGATGATACCTCCAGTTGAAAGCATAAAAGGAAAACAAGAATATTCCAAGTTTCAGGTAGTTTTGACATTGAGAATGAGCATGCACTGACTTAAGATACAGGTATTTCATTCTAGAATCAATGATCACCTCATGACCATCAACTTATTCTCATAAAGCACTAACATCTCAACCCCATCAGGCTACATGCCCCAATGAAATCAAGAGGAATCTTATCTGACTTGGCAAACCAATTCTGACATTCCACAGGAACTCTTCTTGGCACATTCACTGCCAGAGTTAGACATATTCTAAGTTATGGAACAGAACCACTGGCAACATAGGTTTGGGGATGGGGACATACTCCCCCAGAACAAGTGTGTACAATAATGCAGATCATGTGCTCAGGACAAATTTGATCCAGTTAATTCTTGCTAGGTCAAAGTGGTGTACGATGACAGTGTTATCAAATAACATTTGTGCACTAACAACTTGCTCCTTCATGCCCAATTTGGGCATTGCCAGGCCCGCTATGTGCCACAGCCCACGTACAGAGGTGAGACTGCCCTATCATCACTGCCCCATCATCAAAGAGGCATTGATAACTCAGTGCTTCAAGATTTTGTACAAAGTACACAGTGGTCAAAAGGGGAAACAAAGGAGGATGGTGTTAGAAGTCAATCGTCGCAGCCCCAGTCAGCACTGCAGAAGTCTCTCGGAGAGTGCCTGAGGTACAGCTATCTTTAGCTCTTTAAACAATAATGTTCCATCCAGCCCAGGAACAGCATTAGTTACATAACATTCAGCCCTTTGAGTCTCTGCTAGCTTTCAGTAATAATTTCCCCCCGTAGCCTATTACTCCAACATTTTGATCAACTCCTAGATTCTACCCCCATCTACACCAAGAACCATCTAAAGTGACTAATTAACTGGTTATATGGCCGGTCTTTGGGATGTGGAAAGAAACTGCTGCAGCCAGAGAAACCCATGCAGTCACAGGACTGAATATGCAAACTTCACAGAGATAGCACCAGAGGTTGGGGTCAAGCCCACATCACTGGAACTGAGAGGCAGCAGCTCTTCTTGCGTGCCAATTGCACTGCTCCTTGGAATTCCTCCAACCCTTGAAGAGCAAGGAAGTCTATTAAATAAATGCTGCTTGAATTTATGAAATCACTCGAGTGGCCAGGTGGAGAATACTTTTCCATAATGCTTAAAAAATATTAGCTGATCCCAAGTGCTTTGACCATAGCAGGCAAAAAGGATGGAGGTGCATTCAGGTGGGGAAATGACCTCACTATACTTCACAGGAAAATCAGTGCACAATCTTTTTTTCAAATCCTTTTCAGTTATTGACTTTTAGATAGCCATTGATCGAAAAGCCAGCATTTTTATTGATTCACTGCCTTCTTGAACAACTACATTTTTCTGACTAAGGCTCTCACACAATGCTGCTAGGTAGGTAGCCCCTGGGTTAACTCCAGAGATGTGATAAATGTTCTTTAAGTGAGGATGGTATGCCATTTGAAGGAGATCCTGCAGATGGCAGTGCTCCCCTGCACCTACTACCCTTGTCCTCTAATGGTGGAGGTCATAGGCCCCAGTGGTGCTGTTGAGAGTATTCTAGCTGTGTAACGGCAATGTACTTACTTCAGTGGCAGCTGTACTTATTTAGGCACGTGAAGAGTATTCCATCACACCTCTGATTCATGCCTTGCACATGATAGAATGATTTTGAAGTGTCAGAAGAAGAGTCATTTGCTGTAGGGGTTACCCAGCATCTGGCACACTCACATATGGTCCAATCACAAACAAGAGAAAATCTGCAGATGCTGGAAATCCAAAGAACGAACACACACACACACACACACACACACACAGTGACAGGAACTCATCAGGCCATGCAGCATCTATGGAAACAGTAGTCTCTTTTCCATAGATGCTGTCTGGCCTGCAGAGTTCCTCCAGCATTTTGTGTGTGTTGCTTGTATTTATGGTCCAATGAAGTTTCTGGTCAATTGTGATGTTGATGGTGGGGAAACCAAGCAATGGTAATGCCACTGAGGATGAGCAGCAGTGATTAGACATCTGATTTACCATTCCTGACACTAAATGTTCCTTATATATTAGCTCATGTCCAAGTTCTGCCCAGGTCTTGCTCCATGTTGGCACAGCCTGCATCACTTGCTGAGAAGGTGCAAACAGATTCGAATACGGTTCAGTAAATACTCTCATTTGGCTTAATAATGGAGGAAAAGTTAATGATGAAATATGTAAAGATATATTGAGCCTAGGAAAGTGTAAGAATCCTGCAGCGATATCCTGTTACTCAGCACTAAGCCAAGGCCCCATCAACTGCAGTCTGCCCTAGCAATACAGATTTATAGTGGGGAGCACCAGGAGGAAATAGAGGAGGTCTGTGGCAATGATTTTCATTGTGGTAGACAGCAGGGAGACCCCCAACCAACTTGAAGACATACTAATAGGACATCATAGAAAGCAATCATAAAAAATTCTAGAGGACTTCTTGATCAGTATATCAAACAAGTTTGGTTCACAATCTGGGTCTCCATCTTAAATGACTCAGATATTGGGAAAAATGTAATCTGATAAAAATACTTCATCAAAGATGTAAAATTGAACATTACAGAAGATAAGCAATTGAGAAATCCATCATCCAAATAAAAAAAATGCTTGGGATTTGTATTGGAATTGGAATGGATTACAAGCTTCCAGATCATGATCTTCTATGCACTGCTAGATTCCATGTATTGGGCAAATACAATAAAGTAAACTGTTTTGTAACTGTTCTATTAACATTAGCCACAATTTTACATTTAAATTTTACATTGTGTATACAGATATAGGACTTAAAAACATAGAAAACCTACAGCACAATACAGGCCTTTTAGCCCACAATGCTGTGCCAAACATGTACTTCCTTTATAAATTGCCTAGGGTTACCCATAGGAATGACAAAAAAACCTAAAAGGTTAGGCATTAAAGGCCCTATTTTTAATCCACATACAACCACACTTTGAATTTGCCCCAATCCCCAGGATCTTGGGATGCAGATCTTCCAGTGCATTGCTAGTCATGGGCACGAAAGAATATTTGTTTTCAAGCTATGGATGAAGAAAAGAATAGGTTCGATAAGTTGTAAGTAGGTGGAAGAGATGTCAGAAAAATAAAGTATGAAGTCTACAGTAGCTTAATTAGTGAATTCATTATTAGTTCCTGCATACATAGATTAAAGCTGATTACCTCCTGTATTTACAATATAAATTCTACAGTGAATGATATTTACATCTAAGCACTTGACAAAACATCTTACAGAAACAATTACTGCTAATTGAGATATTTAGTTGGAAGTTCCATCAGATTTTACCCTATAGGCCTTAATTAGATCTAGCAGTTACCAATACTCCCTAATGGTCATAGTGCCAGACAACAAATGTCAAGATCAGTGACAAATTCTTCATTAGAACAGTGAATCTGTGGAATTCATTGCAACATCTGTGGAATTCATTGCTGTGAACATCAACTCATTGGGTATATTTAAAATGGAGGCTGATAGGTTCTTGATTACTAAGGGCATCAAGGGAGAAGGTGGGAAAATGGGGTTGAGCGGGAAAATAAATCAGGCATGAATAAATGGGACAAATGGCCTAATTCTACTCCAACATTTTATGGTCTTAAAATATCCAGGTTGATAAGAATGCACAAAACATAATACGGTACAAAACACAATGCATTTTTAATGTTAACACTAAGATGGATACCCTTGGGTATATACTTCATTCAAAAGCATTAGATATTATATTTTCTGATCTATTGATATATTTTAACTCATTGAAAATTATTGGTGTTCATATTTGTATGCTCAGTATTTCCTGGATGCTTTAGTAAATGTGCTAATAAAATACACTCACCACATAATATTGCCATATATATAGTTTATCTATGCCAATGCATTTGGCTGGGAATTCATCTAAAAGGTCAAAATGTTTGAAATAGATCTCATTCAACCTCCTCCAATCAATTCAAATATCCAGTGTAATGGATAAAATGACTGATCACTAAATATTGTTTCAATGCCCTTTCTTCATATATATCAGGCAAAGATTTTGAATAGCTGATCCAAGGTCAACTTAGCCTCTGATAAATTGCCCTGAAGCCAGCAGACAGTTGTAAATGAAGTAAACTATCAAAAGTCGCATGAAGGGGAACATGAAGTGTGCTTTTTTTCTGATATTAACAGTACCAATCCTTTATCTAATTGATATTAAATAAATTTTCTTGCTGGTTTATAGTCTGCAGAATTATAACCATATAACAATTATAGCACGGAAACAGGCCATCTTGGCCCTTCTAGTCCATGCCGAACTCTTACTCTCACCTAGTCCCACAGACCTGCACTCAGCCCATAACCCTCCATTCCTTTCCTGTCCATATAGCTGTCCAACTTAACTTTAAACGACAACATCGAACCTGCCTCAACCACTTCTGCTGGAAGCTCGTTCCACACAGCTACTACTCTCTGAGTAAAAAAGTTCCCCTTCATGTTACCCCTAAACTTTTGCCTTTTAACTCTCAACTCATGTCTTGTTTGAATCTCCCCCACTCTCAATGGAAAAAGCCTATCCATGTCAACTCTATCTATCCCCCTCATAATTTTAAATACCTCTATCAAGTCCCCCCTCAACCTCCTACACTCCAAAGAATAAAGACCTAACTTGTTCAACCTTTCTCTGTAACTTAGGTGCTGAAACTAATTACTTGATAGAGTCCAATTTCTGGTTGTTGAGATCATGCTATATTCAAATCAACTGATCATTGTAGTAGACTTTACCAGGTATATTAATAAAGTTTGAGTAAGTTTTCTTTTCCACAGTGGATCATTCTGACCTTCAGAACAATAGCACAAAAAAAACTGTGCTTAGTTGCTATCAGTAAACTCACAAGTAACAGCTGGGCACTGTACTCCACTGGAATTGATTTCAATCAAATCATGAGACAGTTATGACATATTATATACTTAGCACTACTAAACTGAGGGCAAATTTCTAGGTGTATATCCACAAATAAAAATCCAAAGTTGGGATTCCAGTTTTAAAATATACACTATTAAATTACTATTGCATCATTGTCAACTATCAAAACATGGTACAGACACAAAATTTGTATTCTGTTCAGGGAAACACTTTGTTATAATATATAAACCTAACATGGTTCAAAGCAGTCAGGCCATCAACAATCCAAATTAAGGACAAATGCTTTAGGCAAGAATTCTTAAAATATCTTTCAGAACCAGAAAACTTTTACCAGCAAACAATGGTGGAACAGTTTGATAATTTGCCAGTGTTGATCACTTAAAGCTTCCTTTAAACTAATTAACCTTTGATTGACATCAAATTGCCAATTGTTTGTATCTAGTTCACCTGCACATTCAATGCCATTCAAGTGGCAATTACACAAATACTTTTAGGTAACCCTATTTTAGCTGACAGACTTCATTTAATTTTCATAATAGTTCTGTTTTACTTGTTAGATGTGCAAATTCAAACATGAAACAATCAAATAGTTTAGCATTTTGTTGGATTTCTTCAAGCAAATGCTAGGTTGATACTAAGTGTTCTCATCAGAGCCACTCATCTTTATCTCTTACAAGTGGGGGTGTGGCAGGAGCTGGCTGATGAGATCATGTGCTCCTTATAATGGAATGAAATGCAGTCAATCACCAAATTGAGAAGGCTGGTTTTGATTATTCCTATGTGTATACCTCACCCATTTGAGCTTCAACAATCTGCTGTGCCAGTTCCTCCATACTGTTTGCCATTCTGATTATTCATGAGTATGTCCTGGAAGAAATACACAGATTTATCCAATGGATAATTGAGATTCAAAGATAATTACAGAATCCTCATCAGGTGGACAGCTATATGGCAACTGGTACCTACAGATCCTGGATACACCATATTCATGTTTTTAAATAAAGGTAATATCACATCTTCCTCATAACATAATAAAATCTTGTTGACTTTATGATAAGCACCATCCTCAACCTCCAAGCATTCCCGATTTGTGTCCCTATATTCATCCATCTGAATGTGTATTTGCAACAGCATTTAATGTCTATCCAGAACTGAGTGGCTTCACGGACCATTTAAGACGGTGAAGTTTGTTGAAGTGCCGCATATAGAGGTGTTAATGAATTTGCACACAAGAAATGATAAGATGATGACTGCAATATGCTTTTTTTGGTGGTAATTGACTAGGATGAAAATTAGCCTGTTTCTTCAGTAACATTGTTTAACAAAGCTCCAATGGCACAGTGTTTATTGCAAGCTTTGAAATTTAGGAACAAATTTTCATAGGAAAAACAATTGACAATTTTTAAGTACAGTAGCTTGAATCCTATTCACAAAATTAGAAAGTTAAGTAATTTTTATAATTCCATTCACTATGAATAACATCTAGCCTCTGGCAGGGTTGACTATTGTAATGTCAGTGGACATTAATAATTCACACTGAATGCAAAATATTGGAGCAGGGCAATAAATGAAGGAAGCTGCAATTACTGCAATGTTCTATATATGAAAAATGTAGTTTGAAAGCAGATTAAAGGATAAATCCAAAGGGACCAACAACATTATTACACCATGAACAGTTTTGTCAATATTTATTTGAGCGCTCTGCCCAACACAAACATCCATTTCAAATTATCTCTTTATACCTTAACATTTTCAACTGCACACATGTATACTACCAAACAAAACAACTTTTCTCCAGACCAAGGTACACAACAGTACATATAACACGCATGTAACACAAAGCAATATCAGAAATAAATCAATAACAAAAGTGCATGTACAAGTTAAACAGTAAACAGAACGCTACTAGAGCTTCATGTGTGATGAGACCGTATGATGAGATTCATATGTGTGACAAGCAATTCGGTAGTCTTATGGCCTGGGGGAAAGAAACCATTTCCTATCCTAACAGCAACACACACAAAATACTGGAAGAATTCAGCAGACCAGACAGCATCTCTGGATGTTTCCGGTGAGACCCTTCTTCAGGACTCTGCCCTTCCTTTCCAGTCTTGAAGAAGGGTCTCAGCTCAAGACTTTGACTGTTTACTCTTTTCCTCAGATGCTGCCTGGCCTGCTGAGTTCTTCCATCATTTTATTTGTGTTGCTTTGGATTTCCAGCATTGACAGATTTTCTCGTGAAAACAGTTCTTGCCCTAATACCATGGTACCTCCTGCCTGATAGTAGGGAGTCAAAGAGATTGTTGCATGGATGGGATCACTCCCATCACCAGCTTGCACTTCATGAACATTTGCCACTTGCCTTATTATTAATGATCAAGTTGAAGTAGCATGTAAAATTTCTCATCATTATGCATATTGTGCCATGTAATCCATATCAGCTCAGAAACGCATGTTTCTAACTCTTCATAACTAAGTTCTTGGATACAGTAAATTAGATATCACATACTACTGCTACATCAACTTTTCATTCATTTATTGTTAGCATGTATTCTCACCCACAAACAAATCTTGCTCTTCTAAGTTGTGAAAGTCAAACATTTAGAAAGTAACAATCATTGGTTTTGATGCAAACTGCTCAATCCATTGCTCAGCTATAATGTTCCATGTTTTAACTTTGCAAAGTTAGCATCTCAGGCTGGGATAACCATACGTTTCACATTCTGCATTGAACAGTCTGGTCACCTGGTTTTATGACGACGGAGGAGCATGACCATAAGGTTACAGATTGTTCTCTGCTGTGACAGTCCTTAGAGTCCCATCATGTTCTGTTTTATTTCGCCATATGTGCTCTTGATTTACATCACATAGGACAATGTTTGTGTTAAACTACTAAATGAAATGTATCTTCAGTATGGGATGGGACCTGATCACTGCAATGATCATGACTTATCAGTCATCTATGAAAATGAAGTCATAGATGACTCATTCCCTCCCATTGATCCTCTCACCATCTGTTACTGGTTTCATAGCTCTGGCCTTTGACTACCATTTCAGTATTGGACATCAAAAACCCGCAACCATTATTATAAGCCGTATACTTGAATTGAAAGAGGGTTGAAGATACTACTCAACGATGTTAATATTGAAGAGTACAAAAAACATCTTACCACATTAACAGATTGCAATTTTCACCTTCCCCACCCCCATCCTAACATTCTACAGACTTTATTAGGGTGAATTCCCGTGGAATGGAATGAACCTAGGAATAGTCCAGGACTGGCTGAGAAATACAATTCTACAGTATGATTACGATAACCTGCTCCTTGATAAGTCAGTGAGACTCCCTCCATATGCCAATCCTGAGATATTGCAAAGGATGGAGGTGCAGAATATACTTTAATCACTTTCCCACATCATATTCTTGTAGTAAACTGGTCATTCAGTTTCATTCCCATTATTTTGCTTCAAATCATTTCACATAACTTGGAGGTCTCTTGACCACTTCAGGAATAGTTAAGGTTCAGCTATGTTTGTGTAGGACTAAAGTACGCTAAACATGCCAGGTTTTCTTTCCAAAAGAACAATGATGTAATCGAATTTATGATGATCTTAAAACTGCATTGTTTTATTTGCAGGCACCAATTTATTACTGCTAGATTTCAAATCCTCAGTCTCTCTTGATGTGATTATAACTCAAATTGTCTAAGTTTTCAAATTGTCACAGAGGGTAATGAATCTGGAATTCTCTACCCTGGAAGGTTGTGGAGGCACTGGGGTCATTGAAAGAGAACACAATTTTTCTTTTAAAATCAGGGAACTGAAAGCAATGACAAACAGGCACAGAAAGAGACAAAGCTCGGAACAGATCAGCATTGCCCACATTGGCTAGGTTGGCTTGAAGGGACAGAGGAGCTACTCCTGCTCCTATTTTCTAATGATAGTGGGAAGACTTAGAAGCAGAATATTGAAGTAAATATGATGGAAAACATGTAGACTAAACAGATCATCTTCGAGTTGAACAAAATGCCAGAGGTATCAATCAATTAGTTCAAACTAACATGGTGATGGAGAAGGAAGCACAATGGAGTCAGTGGTGCTGACAGCTCATTTAAAAGTCCTAGAAAATAGTAAGGAAAAAATACTAAATAGAAAACATGCATTTAGGCCAAACAAAACATTCACCACCAGAAAATAATACTGATATTTACCAAACTTATTCCTAATTTCTTTCATCCACCAACCCAATCTAGAAAGTTGATGGGTTGTACCTCAGCCATATATTTATGAAAGGTACTGTAAATCTGTCATCTTAGCTTGGAGGTCTTCACTATCATCTTCCAAGATATTTTGCTGTACTTACGTTTCTCTAGTGCAGGCAACACAGCCTCAACACCCTAGGGAGCAAAATACCGCACACAGTAGCTGAACCAACTTATCAACATCATTTGTCTTTTGATGGACTCATCCTCACATTCTACCTCATTTGAGATACCTTATTGTCTACCTGCACTGCATTTTCTTTGCAACTGTAACACTATTCTGCATTGTTATTGTTTTACCATGTACTACCTCAATTCACTGTGTAATGATTTGATTTGTATGAACAGTATGCAAAACAAACTTCTCACTATTTTGGTATGTGACAATTAAAAATCAATTCAATTCCCCTTTAATAAAATGTCCTATAATAAAATTAAGAACTATTTTCTCTTTCACTGTATCTTAATTAGGATGATTGCTGCTTTTAATGTATGAACCTGTGCCCTCAAATTCCACAGAAATAAGCCCTCTTCCATTCTAAATATTAGAATTATTTTCTTGTTTAAAAAAAAAGAAAATGCATCACATCTTACTAAGTTCCAGAAGAATGAAGGAAAAAAAAACACCAAGATGCAACTTTGTGGTGAAGGCCAAGCTTCGTTTGTGAATTCAGGGCAAAGCAAAAATCACTTTGGATAACTGGGAAACAAACTGTGAAGACAAGGGAGGCAACTTTCAACAAATGATGTAAAACAGTGATGTTTGTAAATTCCAATTTTGTATCTGAGGGTAACCCGAATTAATAATATTCTAAGTGTTATCTGATTGGAATCTCATTACAAGAGCATTTCTTTCACTAGCATGGTGTAGTTATACAGCCACAGATGCCACTCAACCTACTAAGTTCCACCAATAGGTTGTTTTACATCAACTCTAGAAGTAATTTTTGCACAAACTCTAGCCTGTTATAAAGAGGTAGTGGAACTGAACAGCTACCTCAGCCAAGTAAGGGTTGCTCAAGTTTGATGGAGACAAAAGATTAAAAGGAAATAAATGGAACAGACGTGTCCCGTTTATCCGACCCTAAATGATGGACCCCAGGGCAATGAAAGTCCTGGGCAGAAGTACGTCAACACAAACCTTCTGGATGATTAGAAAAAGTGCATTAAATGCATTGTGGACACTGAGGATGGTGACAACTCTGGAACAACCATAGCAGGAAAGCAGGCCCAGAGTTTGGAAATTAAGAGAAGATTACAACTCCCATTGGAGTGAACCTCGTCAATTTACCTCACAAAGGTATTACTCAAGTCCAAACCATAGATCTTGTGATTTAGTGTAATGAGCAAAAAAAAAACAAGAATCAAATGTAGAGTTGCTGAGTATTAATTGTATGCGACTTAAGTATTAGTAAAGACCAGGTTGTATTAAACCTTAGTTTGAGAGTCTCTTTGTTTCATATGTCATTTGATACCCCACAGAAGTAATATACATATATTCTTGCATATCAGCTTCATTTTATGGCATTGACATGAGAGCCAAAGCCCAATTTTCAAGGTCTTGTTAAATTGTTACCACTTTGCTTAAACCATTGTCTATCTCGTATTGCAGCAACTTACTTTCAAGTTTCAAATGGGACACATTAAACAACAAAGATTCTATCTAAAAATTTCAACAGTATAATTCAAGTTTATTGAAGAATCCCAATTCTAGTATGATTCAGAATTCTCCACTACATACCTTTTGCTGTTCTTCTTTCTCCAGCTTGGCACTTAATATTAACAGCCACTTTTTAATCTGCATGTTAAAATATGCAAGAAAATTGTATTTCAATTCTTCAAAAATAAATTTAACATAGCATCAGCTGAAAAATAATTTTACACAATACAAAGACCAACAGTGCATTTACACAGCACTTTTTCTCTCTCTTTAAATCTTTTTATTGAATAAGTATACAAAAAGGTAAGCCATATAGGCACTAATACACTGTTAGAATATAATAAAATTACAGGAGATATTAATACAGAAAAAAATGATACAATGTAATTTAAACATAACATACTAAGGTAACATAATAGTATACTAATATATATATATATATATATATCTCAATAGAGAAAAGGAAAAAAAAAACCCACCGTGCAACTAAACTAAAAGCAAAGCAAAGCAATGGGCTAACTTGGAAACAGGTAGAGTTAAAGAACTTAAAAACACGTCCTCAAACCCGACCTCCATTAAAAACAGTAAAAAAAAACAAGAAGGGTATATAAATATGGAGCAAAAAAGAGAAGAAAAAAAATTACATTAAATGAAAATATTGAATAAAAGATCTCCAGGTCTGTTCAAATTTGCTGTATGTAATTGGGCCATTACATACAGTAGGTAACATATTTCTAGACCTGTGTTTACTGTAAAGTCAACAAGCAGTTATTCTGCACACAGAAGAACACAAATGAAGAGATAAAGTGACTATATCACCTACTTGTAGGCCACACCATTTGCCAATTTTGGCAAGTGTTAGCCAGAACAACAGAAAATATATTTCAATATTTTGCCTGCAAAGCATTTTTAGAATGAGAGTACTACAGTACAGAAACAAGCCATTCAGTCCAACTTGTCCATGCTGACTTGATCTTCTGCCTAGTCCCATCTACCTGCATCTAGACCAAACCCTGCCCATCCATGTACCCATCCAAACTTAGTGAATGTTACAATTCACTACTGCTGGCAGCTCATTCCACACTTGCACCATTCGCTGAATGAAGAAGTTTCCTCTCAGAATCCCTTCCATGATCATCCAGTGTACATCACTGTACCAAAGAATTAGATTCAGATTTATCACATGTACATTGAAGTACTATATACTGTCAAATGCGTCATTTGTGTTAACATCCAACACACTTAGGGATGTGCTGGGGGCAGCCTACAAGTGTCACCACACATTCGGGAGCAAACATAGCATGCCCAAAATGTTCATCAGAACAACAGAACACAACAAGCAACAAAAAATATTTAATTTACAATATTAGTGCCATCGATTTGTACTTTGGCCAATGCCCTTTTCCTCAATGTGCACATTGCGTTAATTGTGATTTTAAAAGATTTTCATATCTCCTATCTGGCAATTCTTATTTATTTGTCACTGTTCTTTGATATCTTTCTCAATCAGCAGTATTGGACTAGATTTTTAAGGACAGGGAACAGTACACAAAGGCTTTCAGTCCACAATGTTATGCTGACCTTTAACCTACTCCAAGATCAATTGAACCCTCCCTTCCTACATAGTCCATTTTTATCTCACCATTGTGCCCAAGAGTTTCTTAAATGTCCCTAATATATCTGCCTTTACCATCACCCTGATCTTGCCACCATTCAGGGCCCCAAACAGTACTTCCAAGTGAGGCAACACTTCACTTGTGAGTCTGTTGGGGTCAACTATTGCATCCGGTGCGGCCTCCTCTACATCGGTGAAACTCGACGCAGATTGGGGGACCGCTTCATCGAGCACCTCCGCTCCGTCCGCCAAAACAGACAGGATCTCCCAGTAGCCACCCACTTCAACTCTGCTTCCCACTCCCATTCAGATATATCCATACATGGCCTCCTCTACTGCCATGAGGAGGCCAAACTCAGGTTGGAGGAGCAACACCTCATATACCGTCTAGGTAGTCTCCAGCCCCTTGGTATGAACATAGAATTCTCCAACTTCCAGTAATTCCCTTCCCCTATCCCTATTTCACTCTACCCCCTCCTCCAGCTGCCTATCACCTCCCTCTTGGTTCCGCCTCTTTCTACTACCTATTGTGTTTTCCTCTATTCCTTCTTCACCTTTCCTGCCTATCACCTCCCTGCCTCCCTTCCCCACCCCTTTATCTTTCCCCTTACTGGTTTTTCACCTGGAACCTACCAGCTTTCTCCTTCCCACCCTCCCCCCACCTTCTGTATAGGGCCTCTGCCCCTTCCCCCTACAGTCCTGACGAAGAGTTCCAGCCCGAAACGTCGACCGATCTTTTCCACGGATGCTGCCCGAACTGCTGAGTTCCTCCAGCGTGTCGTGAGTGTTGCTTTGACCCCAGCATCTGCAGATTATTTTGTGTTTACGATCCTGATATTAGTGTTTGACATCCCCACCTACCCCTGACATCCATCTCTACTTACCTCCAAACACCTTAAAGCAGAGTGTTCCCACCCTGAGGTCCATGGACCCCTTGCTTAATGGTATTGGTCCATTGCATTAGAAAGGTTGGGAATGCCCGCCTTAAAGTTATGTCCCCAGGCATTAAGCAATTACCACTTCGGGGAAAAGGCACTGGCTATCCACTCGAACTATGCCTCTACTCATCTTGTACACCTCTATCAATTCATCGCTCACCTCCTTCTCACCAAAGAGAAAATCCCTAGAACCACCAAGAGAATAAAGGAATGTTTTTCTCAATGCCAGGCAGGACCAGAGGTAGTTGTGGCATTTATACATAAATCATTGTGAAATAGCAGAACAGTTTGGGAAAATAGTTTTTATAAAAACACCGGACCACCCTCATTTGGCGTATTTAATTTGGTTACCACATTATAAGTGGGTATGAAGACATGAGAGGGTCCAAAAAGATTCATGAGAATGGTTCCTGGGATACAGGAAATAGTTATAAGGACTGATGAGAAGCTGAGACTGCCTTTCCTTGGCCAATGGAAGTACATAAAGCAATGAGGGATATAGGCCCTATTACTGTAGTAGTGTGCCAATGTGGATATGACAGACCAAATACATTAACTCTATGCTAAAACTATTCTATGATTCTCTAGGAGATCAGGATGTTCCAAAACACTTTATCTTGAAGTGCAGACACTGTTTGATATAGGGAAATACAGCAGCCTATTGAGAATTACTGAAAGACTGGTATGTCCAAAACAGTAGCAGTTAGTAGAGCTTAACACTGCAGGCTGAACAAGAGAAATAATGTGACATGACATGCCTTCCCAACCCATAACTTAGTTGGGAGTGATGCAGTTAACAGGTCATTATGACCCACAAGTGCCAACACCTATCATGCAATCAATGAGAAAATTAAATCGTCAAATGGGACTGTAACTCTACTCTAATAGAAGGGTTCAAACCATGGATCAAGTAGCTTGCAAAGCCAATTTCAGGTAATCAGACATCCCACCTCTCCCGGAAGTTCCGGGAGTCTCCTGCATATTAATAGTGGCTCCCTGATGCCCGCAAATTATATACAATATCACGGAAATCAATTATTTTGAGAGTGAGCGAGAGAAAACAAGAGAGAGCGCAAGACCGACCACGAGAGAGCGCGCGAGAGAGCGAGTGAGAAAACGAGAGCGCACGAGTGAGAAAGCAAGCGAGAGTGCTTGAGAGTGTGCGTGCGAGCGACCATGAGAGAGCAAGAGAGAGAGCAAGCGAGAGCGCGAGTGACCACGAGAGAGAGAGCGCGAGCACGCCATGGCAGAGTGTTCCAAAAAAAAAATATAAAACGTACGTCACCCTAGACTACACTAAAGTGTACCCCTGCCTAATAGGGGTCAAAATAATGACAGTGTTGCTCGCTGCACTGTTTGCAACAGTGACTTTTCTATTGTCCATGGGGGGTTAAGACTGTAAAAGACATGTTGAGGTGAGTTTAACAGGTGTCATTTGTTCATTAGCATAGCTAATGTTATTTAAACTAGCTGGCCAGCTGCTAAGTTGCTACTCTATTGCAGACATCCCACCTCTCCCGGAAGTCTCCCGCAAATTGATGGTGCTACCTCCCTGAAATGAGTTTTTGCAGGGTGGGATGTCTGGGTAATCATGCATATAAAACTAACAAATGCAATTAAGTGAAGAAAAGGCTTTAATATTAACTTGTAGCATTTATAAGATTTGTATATGCTAAAGCCTTCACTTGGTGTCTGTATTAATAGAAAACAGATGCTTTTGTCAGAAAAATATTTGACCAAAAACAACTGATGTCCTTTGTCCAAGGAAATTTTGATACAATATTTCACACTCTGCAAACACAGCAGAATAGTAAATAATCTAAGGAGCATGATCATAAATCAAAGTTCCAGCAGTTTCATATAAAATTTAATCTACTGATCTATTTTATATTTACAATTAGCAGCAATTTTAAACTTGCAAAATGTTATCAACAACAACCATTTCTGACTTGCAATATGCTCCACTAATTACAGATAGTATAAGCCTCAGGGCCAGAATCTGTCTGTCCAGAAATATTTTGTCCTCCTCTTTCTTTTAATCTACAATCAAAGCTATACAGTGATCACACTCCTATCTTTTGCTTATGTCTGCATCTCCTATATGGACTACGAAAGAGATGGCAAAGGGGTGGGCAGGAAAAAATAAAATTTAACACTAGCACTGGTAGAATTCACAGCACTGTGAACTTAAAAAAAAAAATCAGCCCTACCCACTGACATTTTATTAAAATCAAATGCTTAGCAATTGTTTCAAAATATGAACCTTACTATTCCTAAATTGACTGGCAGATTAGGACTCCTTACTTTTCAGAACTCCTGACTTCTCTGAACAAATTTAGCAATACTTGCTGTAAAAGCAGTCAACATGATCATTCATTATTCCAAACAAACAATGTTGTAAATGTCAAGGACTCATAAGGGAACACTACATAAATTTCAGGTTGCTTTCTATCAATTAAACCATTAAAAAGGATTTGGCTTAGAGTATTTTTTTTTAAATTCCATTTATCTAACCTTGGAACAGTCAGATTAACTTTGCTCTGCTTAATAAGTACACTACCCTAAGTCAAGCATCTACACAGAACTACTAACTATTCAACCAGAGAAAAATTGATTGCAAATTACAATCTAATATCCATTTTTGCAATATACTTGTCCTTTCTTGAGAATGCTTTCCTGGAATACTTTCTTCAATATGCAGTTTTTGGAGCCTGCCATTTAACATTGACTAAAACACTCAGAACATTTGTGTACAAAAATCCTTTTAATTGATTATAAACACTCAACTGTGGCTATACACCTCATCTGCTGTTCACTGTGCCAGTTTTCTATCTGGCAAAGCAGGGCACTAGTTTTAAGAGGGCCATGCTTCAAGCATTTTGTAAGAACAATATGATTTTTGGAGTTGCCTTTTTTCTCCTTCCTTGACAATGACCAAATTATTCTTTGGACATATGGAAAATGAAGTTTCTCTACCAACCTGTTACTTGATGAAGAACACTAATCGTCTACAGTCAGTCTACAATGAAACCCTGGAGAACTTGAAACACTTTCCATATCTTGGGAACCACCTTTCAATGAAGGTGAACATCACCAATGAAATTTATGGTTCCCATAGCAATGCAAGCACAGTATTTGGCTTTATAGCAGAAGAGCTTTTAAAGAATAAGAAATCAAAATCAGCATAAAACTTAAAATGGATTGGGAGGGCTCATTACTGCTCTCAAAATTTTTGATATATTGACTACCAATGCAACACACACAAAATTCTGGAGGAACGCAGCAGGCCCTGGTCTCAGCCCAAAAAGTCAACTGTTTGCCCTTTTCCATAGATGCTGACTGGCCTAAGTTCTTCCAGCACTTTGTGTGTGTTGCTTTGGATTTCCAGCATCTGCAGATTTTTGCATGTTTATTAACTACCTACACCCTTTACTTCAAAGCACAGAAAGGCTATTAACACAGTGCATGTCAAAGTCCATATGCAGGATAAGTGAACAAATATGAGCACATCTTATGGACCAACGTCCTCAGCATTAAGGGCTGAAATTACACTCTGCCAACTAAAATGTCATTGACATGTCTGAACCAAACTTCATCAGTTTATAATCTATTCTGAATTCCATCATGACTAGAGACTACTGGGCAAGCAAAAGATTTGTGGGAATTCCTGACACATGACAGCTCTAAATAGAGAAGAAACATTCCAGATGGACTGCAGAACCGAGTACATGATCAGGAGCACACATAAATCTGCCATAAAGTGTACCATGTCCCATGCTACCCTTTTGTTTGCCATTACTAACACCTCTTGGCCTGTCTGCCATTTCTGTGGATCCCAATTTGGCTCATTCAACCACCTCAGAAGCTACAGAATTTGAGTGGAAACAAGTTGACCTGAATTGCAAAGGGCAATCTGAGAAGTCTCCTCACTCTAGACCAGAGGTTCCTGACCTCTTTCGTGTCATGGACCAAACCCATTAAAGCAAGAGGTCCATGGACACTAGGTTGGGAAACACGGATGTAGACCAACATGGGATCCCAAATTGAAAGATAAACTGAAATGTATACCCCCCCCATCTCCCTCCACAACGAGTAAAATATTCCAATTCTCAATAACTCAGATTCCTTCACTTTTTAGTAATGCTTTCCGAAGCTGCAAAAGATTCCAACTTGCATATATTTAAAAAATGCAGCAAGCACTAAGCCTTGTGTTCTTGACCCTCCAATTCTGCCAACGCAGCCACCTCAGTGACTTGTTCAATATGCTGAACTTCACCATGCCACTTTTCGGAAATAGTTCTTGTAAGTTAATACCTTCCTATTTTTCTACTTTCACATTATTTTTCCAGTGATGATGCTCCTGTCTTAATGTTGTTGCTTTTTTACTTTTGACCAAAAATATCTTTCAAAAGGTGCTTTTGACTTCCTGTCCTGAGCTATCATTTCACCCTTTCCCCTGGAAAATCCATATATTCTTGTAACTAAAGCTCTGAAAGATATCTTTTTGAAAGAGTTACTTAATTTATATGAATGCTGACACTAAATGCCAGCAGGATGATCAGTTAAGGCTAAGTAAATGACTTCTGAAAACATAAGTGATGTCACTTCTATCTGCACACAGGAAAAATTCATCACTGGCATCTTCAACCTTCTCCTCCCAATGACTGAAAACTTGCACCCCAAATCACAGTGTCGTCTGGAGGGCATAATAGACACGAGAAATGTAAGGGGTAGCATTGACCATTATTCATGACCTGTTGACAAACGCCCTCAACTGGTGGGGAAATGGAGGATCCTCTGAAAATTTAGCTGCTACAAAAGTCGATTTCCATCATGCATTTGCTTTATGATTGCTTGGAAACCATGATCTTAACTAAACTACCTACAGCAGATCCAATTACCAGTATAGGATTGTGTCAAACAAGGTTATGTCCTTGCCCTGCCATTCTGTAAAATATTTTTTTGCACCAATGCTGCATCTTGCTCAAATAAACTTACACACCAGAGTGGAGCTGTTCTATTAGGAGAAATGGGAAATTGTTACCCAACCTTTTCAGGTGTTCACACAATTAGAGGTTGGTGATCCTTTGACTGGGGCTAACAACTCCAGATTAATTCATGAAGTGGTACCCATCATTTGACATGTAACATATAACAGGCTCTTCAGCCCATGATATGTCAAACTATTAATTAAATACCCAACTAAATTAATCCCTTCTGTCTACACAATGTCCATATACCTCCATTCACTGTAAATTAATATGCTAAAAGCCTTTTAAACACCTCTATCAGGCTGTGCATTGCAGGCACCCACTATTCTATGTAAAATATTTGGTCCACACACCACCTTTGAATTTCCCCCATCTCACCTTAAATGCATGCTCTCTAGGTTCAGACATTTAGCCCTGGGAAAATTCTACCTAAGCTTCTCATTATTTTATAAATTTCTATCAGCTCTCTCCTCAGCCTCTGCCACTTACCAAGTTTGTCTAAGTTCTTCTGCTATCTGGATTACATGCACAGTAATCCAGACAGCATCCTGATAAACCACTTCTGTACTCCTTCCATAGCCTCCATATCTTTTCTATAATAGGGTGACCAGAAATGAATGCTACTCCAGATGCAGCCTATGCACAACTTTCTTGTTAGCCTGACACATTTATTCTCTGATCTCCAAATAGTTTTTTTTCCACTCTTCTTCTGGACCAACCCTTTTGTTGTGTCCCATTATATATGGCTTTTGCTTTGTACCAACATTCCTTTTGTAATTATTCCTGGCTTCCAACATATCAAAGAACTTCCCTCTCCATTTTCTGCACCTTTAAACTCCTGCCTCTTTTTCCAGTTTTGATCAAAGATTCCAGAGACATTAATTCTGCCTGTAGATCAGCCCTACGGGGTACTTCTAGCATTTTCTCTTTTCAGTTTCAATCTCAATGACTGTGAGACTTGCTTTTAGTAAATAATGAAAGGATTTGACTCCATCCAAAGGAACAAGCAACTCAAACAGGATGGGTTATGAAAGATAAAGGGACAAGCTGGTTACATTTTGTAAACACATAGCTGCTTGCAGGGAAACATTGGGCAAGTTCCAGGAAATGACTTGCATAATTACACAAAAACAGTAGCTGGGTTACAAGGATCCCTTCACACAGGTGTTATGGTCCTCTGTTATGTTAGAGGAGAACCTTTCATTCAATGACCTCCTAAACTGCTTAAGCATTTTGTTTCTCATATGAAACTGCATAAAAGTGATGGTAAGAGAGGCATGATGGTGTGCAGAAGTTATACTAAGTTATCTCCCTCTCTCTCTTTTAGTGCAGTTTCTTTGAATGAGCATTTCGTCACTTATTTGAAACTACCCCTTTTGGTTCCGTATCAACTCATTTGTAATTTTTTTAATGAAACATCTTGGAATATTTTATTATGTTAATACCAATTTGCATTTGGATATAACCTTTAAATGGAATAAAATATCTCAAAGCACATCATGATTGTCAGACAAAACTTAAGATAGCTTCATAAGGTGTAAGGTTAATGGGCCAAGGGTACAGTCAGCGATATAGCTTTTAAAGTACATCCTAAACTAAGAAAGGAGGTGTCTTCTTTGTTGATCAAGAAGATTGCAATATCCAAGGTTAAAGGAATTTACACATTAAAAAGGAGAAGCCATAGAGGTATATTAAAATTGAGACACTTGTAAACCATTAGCCAACATAGGTCAATGAGCTATGGTAAGCACAACTTAGTGTGAAATAGTTTAAAACCAGTGAAGTTCTAGAAGACTCTAAGATTACACTGAGTAGAAAATATCTAGAGCATTGGCACAATCATGTCTCAAGTTTCTAGAGAATGGAAGTGCATTTCAGCTGCAGAATCAGGGGCAGACTTGTAAGCGATGATAGAAATCGAGGTCAGATGACTTGAAGGAGCAGGTTTGTGGTTACTTTAGGTCAATTATGATACCAAAGTTGCACACAGACCAGTTCAGCCTCAGTTTTCAGCAGCTCAGGAATGTAGTTCGTGATAAGACTTCTTGAACCCAACATATATATGGAGGTAAAATATCAGCTCTTATCATACTGGATATAGGGTCGTGGTATGATAAATCTTACGGTGGAGTGATCAGGAGGTGATGGAGAGGAAGAATTTATCATGGTTATCCAGTACGGTTCTGAGCGGGCAATTGTATATAACAAATAGGAGGATTTGAGAGGCAACTGTGATAGAAATCATTGCAGGTTATTTGCAGCACAATAAAATGAAAATTCTAATCGATGGCCAACATGTTTACTTCTCCATTAGCAACACAGTGCAGAATTTGCCCCTTGAATCACGCCACCCCAGCAACTCCATAACCCTAATTAACCTAATTATGGGACAACTTACAATGACCAATTAACCTACCTTTTACATCTTTGGACTGTGGAAGGAAACTGAAGCTCTTTGGGTAATGCCATGCATTTTACGGGGAGGACATACAGAGACTCCTTACTGAACAGTGCCGGAATTGAACTCTGCGACACCTCGAGCTGTAACAGCATTGCACTAACTGCTACGCTACCCTGAGCCCCCCTCCCCCGCCCGCCCAGCGGGGGCAACTGTGGCCACTACTACATTACAGTATTCAATGTTTGATTAGCCAGCTTCCTCTAACATAACTTCTAGTTTGTCTGGATTCCAGACAATGTAACAAAACACAGAATCACTCCTTTGATGATCCTAGCAGGGTACAGGATCAACAAATATGTGGGTTCTCAAAGGAATCAAATGACTTGCACTGGGTTTATTTATACAAATCCCAGAATAAATTCTGATTCATCCAGACCTTCACGAGGAGTAGAGGAAGAGAATGCAAAAAGTGCCTTTGGAAAAGGATATAGTACAAGTTGGGTGCTTGCATACACGGAGGTTAACTTTGATAATGAATTTTATTTTGAACTTCGGTAATATCACGCAGAGTCAGAGGACACACATCACACATACAACCCTGAGATTCTTTTTCTCTGGACATACTTAGCAAATCTATCGAACAGTAACTTTAAATTGTATACATCAAGAACTGTTAACTGTAAACAAACTGGCAACTGCAGATATAAATAAATAAATAGCAATAAATAAATATAATAGAGTCCTTAAATGAGTGTAGTTATCCCCTTTTGTTCAAGAGCCTGATGGTTGAGGGGTAGTAACTGTTCTTGAACCTGGTGGTGCGAGTCCTGAGGTATCTGTACCTTCCACCTGTTGGCAGCGGCGAGAAAACAGCATGGCCTGGGTGGTGAGGATCTTTGATGATGGAGCTGAAACATTTTGGTAGTAAAGATTAGGAAGTAAGGAAGGACATTAAAAGAGGCATTTATTAATTATGAAGGGACCAGTAGACAATGTTGTGCCTGTATAGTGAAAAGTGTGAGGGCAACAGGCAAGTCCTCACCCAGGGCTCAAGGGCGAAATACAAACGGGCCCTGGAGAAGGATGGAATAATGCACAGTGTTAGAGGCAAGCAGATAAACATCTCTCACCTACAGATGTCAATGAAAACACCATCAACAAGAGGCTTCAAAGTCTACTGTGTCAGGTATACAAGATGACAGTTTGAGAGACAAAATTCTTCACTGATATAGTTTGCTATAATTTATTAATTCGGAAATGCTGAAGTCCAAGGTAGAAGAGGCTGTAAAGGGATGATCTTTATGATTGGAAAGGTTTAAAGTGGAGATGGGAGGGGTGGTCTATGTACTTGGCAGTAGGGTAAATAGAAAATTTTGCCACTGTCATTGGTAGTTTAGGGATAGAAAGTGGGTTACACTGTTTGTAAGGCAGTGGTCCCCAACCTCGGGGCCACGAAGCATGCAGGGGTGCAGAGATCTGGGCCGACATTTACATGCCAGGCAGCACCTAATTAGCTTGTTTATTTCGGCTTTTTTCTTAAGGATGTGCTGGGTGCATCCCGGCTACCGCTGCACCCCTGCATGCTTCGCGAACAAGAGGTTGGGGACCACTATTGTAAGGGATGGGTGTTGGTGCTCAGTGGGGGAGGAGTCATCAATGAAAGCTTGGATATTAATTGTTTCCAGCTATAAAATCAAGGATAGAGGGCTTCAGTTGAATAAGCAAATATTTTACACGTTGATGAAGAACAGGCAGAGACCAATAATTCAGTAGTTGCTTCAGGGAGCAAGATTGATCTTTGTTAGTTCTTTGGAAGAAAGGGAAGGGCAAAAGTGGGATATCAAGACCTATTGCAAGTGTGGTTATTGGATGACCAACACAAATAACAAAACTTAACACTTTTGCAAGGCGCATAAAGAGCTCACTTTCTTACATGCAACACACATCAAAGTTGCAGGTGAACGCAGCAGGCCAGGCAGCATCTCTAGGAAGAGGTACAGTCGATGTTTCAGGCCGAGACCCTTCGTCAGGACTAACTGAAGAAAAAGCTAGTAAGAGATTTAAAAGCTTTCAAATCTCTTACTAGCTCTTTCTTCAGTTAGTCCTGATGAAGGGTCTCGGCCTGAAACGTCGACTGTACCTCTTCCTAGAGATGCTGCCTGGCCTGCTGCGTTCACCAGCAACTTTGATGTGTGTTGCTTGAATTACCAGCATCTGCAGAATTCCTCGTGTTCACTTTCTTAAATGAATGTTTTATTCATAGTTCAAATGCCCTTGAACTTTATGTTATCATTTGAAAGCTGTACGTCAGAGGGCACATTAAGCTATTTTAGTATTCTAGATCTTGATTCATTTGACATGACCTTCAGCTCTATGCCAAACCTCAATCTAACCTGAAAATTCAAAATAAATTACATATCCTTGTGCTGTGCTTAACTGAACTCAGTCCAAAGCAATCATTTTTTTGGGCATTTATGTTAGCAGGAATTTTTCATTAAAAAACGATCCAATAGGTTTATCGATTTTGTAATCATTTCCTTATTGACCAGCTTCTCATTTAACATGCATATCATATAGTACTTGAGACTTCAAACACATATCCAATGCCAGTCCATTATGCCTATCAACGTTTACAGCAGAAAAAAGCAAGGCATTTTAACACTGGGGTCAAGGTCAGGTTCTGGGTTAACAGATGGAACAGGGATAGCTGTTTTAAGAGATTCTTAAAATATTTCTGTCATGCTGCCTGGCCTGCTGCGTTCACCAGCAACTTTGATGTGTGTTGCTTGAATTTCCAGCATCTGCAGAATTCCTGTTGTTTCTGTCATCCCATGTTACTTTTTAGATCAAAATGCATTTTTAATAATACAAAGCTTAGCAAAGACCCAAAACACCACTATAAATACTAAATTTTTTCACTAAACGTAACCCTGACTTTTCCATTAACTCTGCAATTTTAAAACCTGAATAATATCTGCCATTGCCAATTCTGTCTTAGGAAGACAAAAAATATAGTCTTAACTCCTGAAGTTGAAAATACAAAAGCAAAGAAAATGCCATAATCCTTATCTTAATGCGGGAAACTTACCAGATTTCACTTAAGAACCCAAATTAAAGCAATACCAGCCTTTATTGAATAGCACTAGTTTACAAACTAATGGAAAGCTCATACATGCAACAGCCAAATCATTAAGACACTAGTTTCTGTTCAGAATAGTAAATAGTCAATCACAGTATCTCAAAATGCATATTTCTCTTGATGACACTCATTTAGAATATTCTATAGAATTTCACCGCTAAAATTGCTTTTGATGAAGGACACAAAGGGTTTATCTTTAGGACTTTATTCCCTGAAGTGCAGGAGAATGAAGTATACAAAATTATGAGGGTATAGATAGGATTTCCACTGAGGTTAGGGGAGACTAGAACGAGAGGTCTTGGGTTAAGCATGATAGGTGAAATGTTCAAGGGAAACTTCTTCACTCAGAATGTGATGAGAGTGTGGAACAAGCTGCCAGGAGTGGTGGATACAGGTTTGATTTCAACAGTTAAGAGAAGTTTGGTCGAGCGAGTTATGAAGGGCTCTGCTCCAGGTGCAGGTCAATGTGACTAGGCAGAATAGCTCAGCTTGGACTGAAGGGCCTGTTTCTGTGCTTTATGACTAAATAAGATCAGCATTCTCTGCAGAAAAACAGCATTTCAATGCTTTTGGAAACAGAAACAAAAAGATGGTAAATGCTTTAATTTTGTGTGAATCTGATGTTCATGAGAGGAACAAGTGAGTTTCGGTTGAGAAATAGAGCATCTGAAGCCATGCAAAGCAGTTTTACAGCAACTCAAATCTTGTTGCTCTGCCCCTGCACTATCAGCTTTCTGAATGGCCCACAATCACATGAACCTTACCTTGCTATTTCTCTTTTGCAAGATTTATTTATTGCAATTTATAGTAATTATGCCTTGCACTATAGTGCTGCTACAACACAACACATGATTGAGTTCACTTTGAAGTTTGAGAAGGAGAAACTAAATTCCAATGTGTCAGTATTTCAGTGGAATAAAGGAAATTACAATGGCATGAGGAGGGAAACTGGCCAAGGTTGACTGGAAAGGGACACTAGCAGGAAGGACAGCAGAGCAGCAATGGCTGGAGTTTCTGTGAAAAATGAGGGAAGTGCAGGACAGATATATTCTAAATAAGAAGAAATTTTCAAATGGAAGAAGGACACGACCATGGCTGACAAGTGAAGTCAGAGCCAAAGTAAAAGCAAAAGAGAGGGCATACAATGAAGCCAAAGCTAGTGGGAAGACAGAGGATTGGGAAGCTTTTAAAAACTTGCAGAAGGAAACTAAGGTCATTAGGAAGGAAAAGATGGATTATGAAAGGAAGCTGGCGACTAATATCAAAGAAGATACTAAAAGCTTTTTTAAGTATATAAAGGAGAAAAGAGAATTGAGGGTAGATATAGGACAGATAGAAAATAACGCTGGAGATATTGTAATGAGAGATGCAGAGATGGCAGAGGAACTGAATGCCTATTTTGCATCAGTCTTCACTGTAGAAGATATCCGCAGTACACCGGACATTAAAGAGTGTCAGAGAAGTGAAGTATATGCAGTGAAAATTATGACTGAAGGTGCTCAGGAAGCTTACTGCTCTGCGGGTGAATAAATCTCCTGGACCTGATGGAATGCACCCTCGGGTTCTGAAGAAAGTAGCTGGAGAAATTGCGGAGGCATCAATGATGATCTTTCAAGAATCGATAGATTCTGGCGTTGTACTGGATAAGTGGAAAATTGCAAATGTTACTCTGCTATTTAAGAAGGGTGGGAGGCAGCAGAAAAAAGAAACTCTAGACCTGTTAGCCTGACATCAGTGATTGGAAAGTTGTTGGAATCGATAGCTAGGGATGAGATTATAGAGCACCTGGAGGCACATGACAAGATAGGCCACAGCCGGCATGGTTTCCTAAAAGGACAACCCTGCCTGACTAACCTACAGCAATTTTTTGAGGAAATTACAAGCAGGGTAGACAAAGGAGATGCAGTAGATGTGGTGTACTTGGATTTTCAGAAGGCCTTTGGCAAGGTGCTGGACATTAGGCTGTTTAGCAAGATAAGAGCCCATGGAATTACAGCGAAGTTATGAACATGGGTGGAATATATGTTGATCGGCAGAAAGCAGAGAGTGGGAATAAAGGGATCCTACTCTGGCTGGCTGTCGGTTACCAGTGGAGTTCCACAGGAGTTGGTGTTGGGACCACTGCTTTTTATGATGTATGTCAATGATTTGGACTATGGGATTGAAGGATTTGTGGCTAAATTTGCCCATGATACAAAGATAGGTGGAGAAGCAGGTAGTGCTGAGGAAACAG
This sequence comes from Mobula birostris, assembly GCF_030028105.1. Taxonomy (NCBI): domain Eukaryota; kingdom Metazoa; phylum Chordata; class Chondrichthyes; order Myliobatiformes; family Myliobatidae; genus Mobula; species Mobula birostris. The sequence goes on from NC_092392.1 coordinate 59,590,413, forward strand.
AGAGCCTGCAGAGAGACGTAGATAGTTTAGGGGAATAGGCAAAGAAGTGGCAAATGAAATACAATGTTGCATAATGTATGGTCACGCACTTTGGTGGAAGAAATAAACTGGCAGATTATTATTTAGATGGGGAGAGAATTCAAAATGTAGAGACTTGGGAGTCCTTGTGCAGGATACCCTAAAGGTTAACCTCCAGGTTGAGTCGGTGGTGAAGAAGGCAAATGCAATGTTGGCAAACAACAGGAATTCTGCAGATGCTGGAAATTCAAGCAACACACATCAAAGTTGCTTCTTTGGTTCTCAGCCTGAAACGTCGACTGCACCTCTTCCTAGAGATGCTGCCTGGCCTGCTGCGTTCACCAGCAACTTTGATGTGTGTTGCAATGTTGGCATTCAGTTCTAGAGGTATAGAATATAAGAGCAGAGATGTGATGCTGAAGCTCTATAAGGCACTTGTGAGACCACACTTGGAGTACTGTGTGTAGTTTTGGGCTCCTTATTTTAGAAAGGATATACTGACACTGGAGAGGGTTCAGAGAAGATTCACGAGAATAATTCCAGGGTTACCATATGAGGAACGCCTGGCAGCTCTTGGGCTGTATTCCCTGGAGATCAGGCGAACCGGGGGGGGGGGGGGTCTCATAGAAACATTCCGAATGTTAAAAGGCTTGAACAGATTAGATATGGCAAAGTTAGTTCCCATGGTAAGGGAGTCCAGGACAAGAGAGCACGACTTCAGGATTGAAGGACGTCCATTTTGAACAGAGATGCAGAGAAATTACTTTAGTCAGAGGGTGGTAAGTCTGTAGAACTTGTTGCCACGAGCGGCTGTGGAGGCCAAGTCATTGGGTGCATTTAAGGCAGAGATAGATAGGTTCTTGATTAGCCAGGGCATCAAAGGGTATGGGGAGAAGGCAGGGGAGTTGGGATGACTGGGAGAATTGGATCAGCCATGATTGAACGGTAGAGCAGACTTGATGGGCCAAATAGCCTACACCTGCTCCTATATGTCATGGTCTTGTATATCAGTGATACGGCTAATTCTGATCTCAATGCACCAATGGGATATTTTTGCCCATTTTTCACTCTGTCACTTTTAACAGTACATTTAGTACTGTTAATCTAAACTTGCTTCCCACCATTTTATAATTAATCAGCCAAAAGATTCTCATCTCACCAATTTGTTCGTTTAATTATTATTAAACCATTCACAAATACAGCCGAGCAAAACAGCAGTACTCCAGGGCTAAGGTGCATAACACAGTATCAACGTCATTCGCAGCACAATGCAAACATAACACGTATAAGATATCAGTAAAATAGTCACACACAAAAAATATATAGTTCAAATCCAAGCCCATGAATGTTGCAGCAGTCTGCAGTTGAACACAATACATCTTATCTTCTGCTGTGCGAACACTGGAGGGCACTGACTCCTGGCATGGACGCCGGTCCACACCACCTCCGGTGAAGCGCTCAATTCTGATGCCTCTCTCTTGGGTGGCTGCAAACAGGCGACACTGCAGTTTGAGGCCTTGTCCTCTCTAGATTGAGGCCACACAGCTCCCCTTCTGTTCGCTAATAAAACAGTGAATCAGACTAGCTGCATTCCACATTAACAATGTCCAGCAGGGTCTTACCATCACAAGGACAGGGACTAGGATAACTGCTCACTGTTAGACTGGTCTGTGCACTGACGTCTCTCTGACGCAGGCAGCAGCATGATCTGCACCAAGTCTAACTCCTTCAGTTTCACCACCAACGATCAATTCGCAGATGGGGTAGACCTACAGTACTTAAGTCCAAACGTCCAGCAGGGTTTTGCGATCATAACAAATACGTTTAACAAAGACAATAACACCTTTGGTTGGCCCTGTAGAAACTGCTGGGTCTGAGCACTCTTCCATCTTCATGGAAGTAGAGCAGGCTAAAATCCAATCTTCTGTCATTCCAGAGTATACATTATGTAATGATTTGAAGATTATAAAATCAATGGCACTGTGAAGCAATATTCTGGGATTTTACATACTTAAGTGAATAGAAGAATCTTGGCCACTATAAACAAGCATCCAATATAAATTATAACTCAGTATTGTTCTCCAAGATTAAAGGATGAAAACTAGTATTTGGGAAGCATTCCATAGCAGTAATAAAGGTATGCCGAAATCAGTAACCGGTGAATGATTTTCCTTAAACTGTTAAATAGTCAAGATTACCAACATCCTGAAATACTTTCCTGTAGTTTTATTATTTTAAATTCGAGAACAATGCAAATTGAACAGTTCTTAATATTAGTCTAGTATTGATGTGTAGCTTGTATCGCCCTAGTGGTGTCCATTAGTCACACAGTATAAAGTGTTATTCTTTTTAACAGGCTAATTGAAGGTCAAAGCTTTCAATAAAATGAACACAATAACCGCAGAAAAAGTCATTACATCATCCAAAGGCCATATCTGGCTCACTGTTAAACCTTCAACCAATGCTTCGGCATAGTGGTGAGCTTATGGGATAGACCAAATTTAATGGCATGCAATCCTGATGCAAAGACTATTTTTTGGAGATCAGAGGGGCAGCAGCCAAGTATCGAAAGAAACATCGCACAAAATGTTGGGAGTGCAATAGGGTTGAGAAAGTGGGGCACAGTGTCTGAGGGGCCAGGAAAAAAAGGCCCAATGGAAATAAGAATTGGAGTTGATTTCTTATTGTCGTGTGTACTGAGATACAATCAAAAAACTGTTTTGCAAGTCAGCCATACAGACCATTTCAAAATATAGGTACATTGAGGTAATACACAAGCGAAAGAAGCAATAACAGAATACAGAATATAACGTTGCAGCTTCCGAGAAAGGATGATAATAAGGTGCAAGAACCATGATGAGGTAGATTCTGAGGTCAAGAGTTCATCTTTAATACACAAGAGGTCCGTTTTAGAATCCTATGTTTATAGAACAAAGTTCAGGGCCTTAAAATTCTCAACACTCTAGATGATTCTTGGAAAGGCCACGTTGCATAGCAAAAGTACATGACTATCATGTACTAAAAACACTGAGTTGAGCATGTTGTGTTAATTGCATATTAACTGTGGTTAATTGACAACCCTGATAAATATTTATACAGCTCTCTTAGCTTGGCAAAGTTTGATGGTGTATCACTTGAGTATTATTAAGATTTAACCAAATCACATATGGGGATACAAGTGCATGCAGGTGGAAAGAACCGCTTCTCAGGATGTCTTAAATAAGGCAGAAGCAGGAAGTTAAAGTGAATGGAGACCCATGAGGTCAGAATGCTGTGGTTTTAAGAGCAGGTCAGAGGCTTGGTATTCAGCCCCTGAAACAAGAAGCTTTTCCAATATTTGCAGGACAGCTCAGGAAGGTGTTTGAATACCTGAGCATTCATTCCATCAGTACACCACCTGAAAACTGCAGTAATTTACACGAGCTACACAGGCAGCGGTTGCGAATTTGCAACAGCCGGCTTTGGGAACATCACCAAACTTGTAGCCACTTATTCACCAAACTGTCCATCACCACCTGGACTACACGTCAACTCCGAAACTTCTTTCCTGTAGCTATCCAGCTTCTCAACAAAACTCATTCAGGTGTGATACCTTAACTGCCCCTGCACAACATCCGATAAATTGTCTTTCCTGTTCTCCCTGTTCTATGATAAGTGGGTCTATCCATATATTCACTGTATTTAAGTTTGGTTACTGACATTTGTGCACGTGCATGGCTCATGGCTATTTGCACTATTGTGCTAAAATTGTTGGTTGCTATTGTGTTGTTTTGTTATGGTATTATTCTGTTTTACGCTTGGCATGGAACCACTATCAATTCTAGTATATTTCACATACTGGCAAAAAAGTATTCTGATTCTTGAGGTCTGTCACACACCATTCTAATAAGGAAATGCATTAACATCCCTTCAACATAATTACTGGTTGAACTCCTGACCTAATCATTTCCCAAAATTTGTCTGGTCAACATCATTCCTAATGCCCTCAATGCCAACTAGGGGTAGGTAATACATCAAAGGTTTAAAGCACATTTATTATCAAAGAATACATACAACCTTGAAATTAGTTTCCATATAGGCAGCCACAAAGCAAGAAACCAGAATGAACACAATTAAAAAAGAAAATAAAGGCAAACACCTGATTGGCAGAAAAAAGGGGAGAAAAAACACAAATGCTGTTATAGAAGCGAGCAAGAACATTCCGAACCAAAACGAGTCCTTAGATCCGAAAACCAGAGCAGCCTAAAGTAGGCTCAAAGCCTTGGTATCAGTCCATATTAGCGGGCGCAGAGCACAGCAGCTGTGGGCAGTCTTCATAGCCTTAGTGACGTGGAGAGAGGAGTGAACATTGCAGGACAGCGAGTGAAATCAGCTCATACCTCTGATCCTACCTATCTCGGCCAGCGTTTAAATTGTCCAAACAGTTCATCATACCTCACACTAGGATCCAAGCACTGCTTCAGTGAAAGGATCCCAGCCTAGACCACGTTGCCTAGCAACTCACTCCAGGCCCAGGTTTCGCTGCCTAGCCCAAAGCCACTCTCAATATCTCCAAATCTGTTCAGCGTCAAGAGTGATCCAACTTCACACCTGGGCCAGTTGTATGGGCATCGAAACTCCTCTGCCTTGACTTCTGACCAATTGGCACACTCCATTTGTGTTGATTCTGCAATGTACCAGCAAGGCTTATCCCTCATATTCCTTTCACCTTCACTCGCCTCTTCATCGTCAACTTACCACAATTTACTTCAAAAAAGGTGTTATTCGTAATGTTGAATTTCTAGCCTTTTGAATGACCAGCAGGCTATTGCATACATCCGGCAGCATCATCTTAAACCAGGATGCCAGTCTTCCCAGTGACACCCAATCTTAAAAAAGTAAGTAGCAGCCTCACAGGTAGCTTTGGAGGTTAAGAGATATGGGGCCATGGAATATCGTTAAAACAAAAATATTTTGAAAAAGAGATGCCCTGTGGACCATTAGATAACCAAAACAATGCAAGTCAGAATAAATTTTGGATTAGGTTGAGGAATTTTTTCTCTTTAGACACTCTTGTAATGCTATTCTCAACAGTCACCTTTACTCTTTGCCCCTTTTTACTCAATTCTCTTACAATTATTAAAAAAAAGACACGAGCAACTACGTTCCACATTCACCACCCCTGCCTTCTCAAATTTGCAATTTAGAGGCATTATCTTTTCTCAACATCCTCTTCTGGTGTAGCTAACTGAAATTAAAGCACAAAGCATTAAGCAAAGAGGCAAGAAAAAGAGACCCACTTTTAACCTGGAATAAGCTACAACATTATAGCATTTTAACACAAAACCAATATTTGCCAGTTATTAAAAAGGTAAGCTAGTTTTAAAAATATTTCAATAATGGTTATGGTTTTAATACAAATCATTATATCTTTTCCTCCTCCACACGGAATACTGAACAAGCAAACTTCAGTGGATTTGAACAGCAAATTGAAAATTCAGATGACAGCAAATAATCCATAAAAACACAGAAAATCAGAATCTATTCAGCCCTTGAAGCAAAATACACCATTCAATAGAATTGTAGTTGATGTTCCATTTCAATGCCATGATCCCATTCTTTCCCGATACAATGGATGCCACTGTATCTAAAAAAAAAATCTACTGCTTAAACATATTCAGCAATGTGGTTAATTTTGTATGTTTCAATAGGTTCTACACTCAATCTTCTAAATGACTCTGACTGCAGATCTACTTGACCCAATCAGTTCTTGTACGTCAGTGCTGCCATCTCAGGAGCCGTCTGGCCAATCTTATATCCATATGCCTGGGGTGTGAAATACTCCTGAGCCACTTTGGATCTTAAGTTAAGGCACTGTTGAGTAAGTCAAAGGCTGCAATAACAGTAACTATTCAAATTAAAAAAAAACAGGAAAATTAACCTTCTAATCAAGTATTTAACTGTTCTTAACTGATAATTTATAATTGCTGGGACATGTAAAATTGCCTCTAATAATTTGAAATGAGCAACATAAATATGAACCAAATTCAACGAAAATAAAATTCAAAGTGAGCATTTGAGTTACCCATGCAGGAAATACCCAAAGAGTATTTCAGAATGAAGTAGCACAGGATACTCAGCTGATCACTCCAGCTCTCAGTGATCTCCTTTCCCAGGAAATATTTGCTTTGGGTGTCTCTTTATGGTATTTGCTTGTATTACCCATTCAGCTAGTGCATTCTGCATTAAAACTTATTTTGCAAAGAATCTTTTCCTCATATTGGCTTTGATACTACTCCCCATCAGTAATTTCAGATCTCTGGTTACCATCACTTCTTTCATCGTAAACAGTTTTGCTTTGTTTCTCCTAAAATTCCTTTATTTTTACTTGAAAATTATTAATACCCTCTCAACACAACTGCTCTTACCACATTACCAAGTTTCTTTATCCCTGATACTCTCAGGCCTAACACTTCTCCAAAAATGGAGATGCCCAAAACCAAATACATTTATCAGCGCAATGTTTTATAATGGTTTGGCAAAACATTGATGCTTTAAACACACTTTTCCTTTGGTAATGGTAAAAATTGCATATGATGTAGCCTCCTCTGCATGGGTGAGACCAATTACTGACTGGCTGACTGATTTGCTGAGCACCTGCGCTCTGGAGCTCCCATTGCCAACCTTAGTATTTCCCCTCCCATTCTCACACCTAGACGACTGTTCTTTCCTCCTCCACTGCCAGGAGAGCTAAACACAAACTAGGACAGCAACTCATATTCCACCTGGGCAGTTTTCCATGCAACAACATGAACACAATTCTGAAATCAGGTAACCAGCTCTACCTCTGCATTTCATTCTCCTTCTGATTATTCCTGCACACAAACCTAACTCTCTCTCCCTCAGACCTCCACCATCTTGTTTGTTCTCTCTCCCTCCACCTATCTTGTCCACCCATCACCCACACAATCCTCCCACTGATTCCCCTTCCCCGTGTCCCACCTGCCCATTCCACTTACCTCTTTGGTTGCATACTTCACCTTCCTTTCCTACCAGAATTCAAGATCTGCAGCCTTTTGTTGCCTCCACACATCACCTCTTGGCCTCTGTCCTTTCCTCCTGCACCTGACTCTATCTACCAATCCACCTATCACTTGCCAGCTCTTGGTCTCATCTTATTATACAGTTTATCTCCCCTCCATTCTTTCACTCCAGATCAAAACCCTTGACCCAAAATGTCTACTGTCCAATTCCCTCTACAGATGCTGCCCGACGATGAGCACTCCCAGTAGGTTTTTTGCTGAAAATTGCATATGTTTGTTTGAAAAAGCCTGCTAAACTTATTCAAGTAGTTTTAAGGATTTGGATACATCCCCAGGTCTCACTATTCCTCGATCCTTCGACATTGAACCATTTGTTTTGTTTTGCATTGTCTCTCCTTACTTGCTCTACTGGCAAGGATTAAGTCACACTTCATTCATATTACATTTTCAATTTGTCGTGTGTTTGCTTATTTCCCTACAACAAAATAGCTAACACTCATTGCTTTATGCCATCTACAATCAAAAACATGCCTTTACAAATTATGACCTAGACTGGGACATTAAAATAGAGTAGTGATTTTAACACTGGCCCTGCAGAAACACCACTTTATAATTCCATCCTGTATGAAAAATATTCACCATTACTTTATGCATTCTAGCTAATTTTATATCCACAATATCACAATCCCAACAGGTTTTAATTTCACAAACAAGCCTTATAAGAAACCAATATTACATATCTCTATTCCAAATTGCTTCCCCATAGACCTCACAATTAGAAGTTGATGTCCAGCAAACCGAAATGGACAATATAAAGAGACATCTGATAGGCCCATCCATTACCTTAAGAGGAAACACCAGAGCAATCCTTGAGCCCCAACACCAGTACCTATCCAGGAACTTCCAATCTAAGCTACCAATGAATTAGAATCACCTACTTAAATAATGTTAAATTTATTGCTTTGCAGGAGCAATACAGTATAAAGACATAAAATTGCTATAAATGACAAAAATAAATAAATAGTACAAAAAGGGGTAGCGTTCATGGACCGTTTAGAAACCTGATGACAAAGGGGAAAAGCTGCTTCTGAATTGTTGAGTCTTAGTCTCCAGGCTCCTGTACTTCCTGATGGTAGTGACGAGAATAGGGTATATCTAGGGTGAAGGATGCCACCTTCTTAAGATATTGCCTCTTGAAAATGCCCTTGATGCTGGGGTGGTTATGTTTGTGCCCGTGAAGGAGCTGGCCGAGTCTACAATCCTCTGCAGCCTCTTGCATCGGAAGCTTCATACCAACCTGTGATTCAACCAGTCAGAATGCTCTCAACCGAATGTCCTCAAACTCCTAATAAGGTACAGCTCCTGGTGTCTTCTTTGTGATTGGAACAAAACGTTGGGCCGAAGACAGATACCCCAAAATGTTGATGCCCTGGAACTTGAAGCTACTCACCCTTTCCACTCGATGACTGGTGTGCGTTCTCCCAACTTCTTCCTGAAGTCCACAATCAATTCCTCAGTCTTGTTGACATTGAATGTGATTATTGTTGTTGTGACAACACTCAATCAGCCCATCTATCTCACTTCTGTATGCCTCCTTGTTACCATCTGAGATTCTATCAACAAAAGAGGTGGTATTGTTGGTGGTAAAGGTGTGCACAGCACATAGTCATGAGCATAGAGAGAGTATAACAGTGGGCTAAGCACACATATTTATGTGCCAATATAAACTGGGTCCAAACATAACAAACCCTCCTCCCCCCCCCCCCCATTCATAAGAGAAATTGAGAAAGGTAAGTTTTTACATTGTTTGTAGTAATAGTTAAGACACTATCACACCATGAACACAGGAAAACACAATATCGAGTCACAGGAATCATTGACTGCTGATGTTGAGGCTCAGAATTAAGGGTCAGGTTACGGTTTGGGGACAAGAAAAAGGGAGTTAGAAGTCAGGGGTTTTAAATGAAGAGTCAGGGGCTCATGATCCAGGTTGGAGCACTCTGTGTCTAAGGTTGGTGATCTGAAGGCATTGAGAAGACTAGTGATCCTCAGGTTGGCAACTGCCGGAACAGAGGCCCATACAGATAACGTCCCAGGTCAGAGGATTATACAGGTGGAAGTCATGAGGACCAGTGATAAAACCAGGTCACCAGGATTAGAGGCCTGCACGAATCTGGAAGTCAAGGCCCAAAGGTCAAACCCATGATCAGTAAGTCCTGGGAACAACAAAGTCTGAAGGGAAAAGGTCAAAGTCCAAGAGTTCAGCAAGTCTGGAGGTGCAGTGCAGTGCCGTGCCTATAAAAAGTATTCACTCCCTCCATTCCCCCCCCCACCCTGGAAGTTTTCATGTTTTATTGTTTTACAATGTTGAATCATAGTGGATTTAATTTGGCTTTTTTTTTTACACCAATCAACAGAAAAATAATCTTTCATGTCAAAGTGAAAACAGATCTCTACAAAGTGTCTCTACAGAGAAACTGAATATGAGTACAGTTAAGTCAATGATCAAGAAATGGAAGGAATTTGGCATAGCTGTAAATCTGCCTAGAGCGCACCATCATCAAAAACTGAGTGACTGTGCAAGAAGGGGGACCAGTGAAGGAGACCACCAAGAGACCCATGACAACTCTGGAGGAGTTACAAGCTTCAGTAGCTGAAATGGGAGAGACTGCACATACAACAATTGTTGCCTGGGTGCTTCACCAGTTGCAGCTTTATGGGAGAGTGGCAAGAGAAAGCTACTGTTGAAAAAACTCATGAAATCTCAGCTAGAGTTTGCCGGAAGGCATGTCGGAGACTCTGAAGTCAGCTGGAAGAAGGTTCTATAGTTTGATGGACCAAAATTTAGCTTTTTGACCATCAGACTAAGTGCTATGTTTGCCATAAGCCAAACTGCTCATCATCAAAAACACACCATCCCCACCGTGAAGTATGGTGGTGGCTGCATCATGCTGTGAGGATGCTTCACTGCAGGCCCTGGAAGGCTTGTGAAAGTAGAGGGTAAAATACAGGGAAATTCTGGAGGAAAACTTGATGCAGTCTGCAAGAGAACTGCGACTTGGGAGAAAATTTGTTTTCCAGCAAGACAATGACCCCAAGCATAAAGTCAAAGCTACACAGGAAAGGCTTAAAAACAATGTTAATGCCCTGGAGTGGCCAAGTCAGAGTCCAGACCTCAATCCAATTGAGAATTTGTGCCTGGAGTTGAAAAGGGCTGTTCACTCACAATGCCCATGCAATTTTACAGCGTTGTAAAGAAGAATGGGGAAAAATTGCAATCCAGATGTGCAAAGCTGATAGAGACCTATCTACACAGACTCAAGGCTGTAATTGCTGCCAAATGTGCATCTATAAATACTGACTTGAAGGGGGTGAGTAATTACACACTCAATTATGTTGTGTTTAATAAGTGCAATAAATTTACACTAATTTGTTGCAATTTGTTTTCGCTTTGACACGAAAGAGTCTTCCCTGTTGATAAGTGTCAAAAAAGCCAAATTAAATCCACTGTGATTTAATGTTGTAAAACAATAAAACACATAAACTTTCAAGGGTGGGGTGGGGGGGGGGGAGGGTGAATATTTTCTAAAGGCACTGTAGAAGACTGAAGGTGGAAGACTGAAATTGTCAAGTACAGAGGGGTAAAGGCCCAAAAGTCAAAGCCCCTGGGTCAGCTTGTCTGGAAAACCGAGGGTTGACATTTGCCAGTCTGGGCCAGAGATTGGAGGGTGGGGGCCTGTTGTCTGGGAGTCAGGGACTGGAGGCCCAGAGGCAGCCTGTCCTAGTGTTGAAGGCCAGTCTGTGTGTGAGAGTAGGTGGGTGGGTGGATGGGAGGGTTAGAAAGGTGTTTGTTTTGCTGTTGTTGTTACTTGTGTTGTTCTGCTGACATTATAGGTACATTATGTTGGCGCCAGGGTGTGTTGGCTGTTAAGGCAAACGACACCTTTTACTGCTTGTTTCAAAGTACACGTGATAAATAAATCTGAATCTCATTGTTGGCAAGGAGGTGTCATTACTAATCCGCACTGACCTTGGTCTCCCAATAAGGAGCTAGAGAATCTAGTTACAGAGAGAGGTTTAAAGGCCCAGGTTTTGAACCTTTGTGATTACTGAGGGGATTGTGATGCTGAATGCAGAACTGTAATCAATAAACAGTATGATCTTTCTGTCTTACTGTTTCTGGAAACTCATGGTGCACCAATGAACAGTCTAATGGGCAACATGATTCTCATGAAGTTTCTTAGTTCCCGGGGTAGATGGTTGTCTGATCAGCTGTGCCAATATAAACTGGGTGCCAACATAACACCCCCCCCCCCCATTCATAAGAGAAATTGAGAAAGCAAAGTTTTTACATTGTCTGTAGTAATAGTTAGGACACTATCACACCATGAACACAGGGAAACACAATATCGAGTGACAGGATGCCCTAAGGTTAACAGTCTTCACCCTGACTGGGTCCAGGCCTAATGCAGCAGAGAAGAAATTACAGGAGGGAGAATAATACAAAATGTGTTTGCATAGCCAGTGCAAAATAACTGAAAAGGGAACCCAAATTAAAAAAAAAGGTGAATTAGGCAATGTGTCAGAATGTAAGAGAGGTAGATCTCTATTCTTGGTAAGTCTACAGTACAATGTCAACGTGAATCTACTTCTTTTGGCTTCTTGCATTTTTCAGTTCTCCCATCAACACACAGCAGTGTACTTGATTTACTTTTTATTATCTTGAAGCTCTTTCACAAATTTCAAATCAACCAGTCAACTTTCTAAAACAAACTGTTGAGTTTGAATGAAGCCAACGCACATTTTCAGTTTTTAAAAAAATTTCTGTCAATAGTTTCATATTTATTACATGCAAACCTGTCGCCAACAATTCAAAGCCCACTGCATTTTGGTAATATGCCAATTAGTTTAACAGTATTTCATAGCATTTCATCTACCTATACTGTATAGACAAATTAACTGTTTATATTCAAGTGCCTCCCATTTTTAAAAAAACAAGAATATTTGGCCAACTACTTTTCTTCAGGTAAAAAGCAAAATGGTGGAAGCTGCTAAATTAAATCATTAAATTTTCCATCTCTTACCAGCAGAATATAGGAGCAGCTCCTCAGCTCCAATGGGAGTTTAAAAAATGAGCCTCGTCTTTTCAAAATACAGAAAATCTATGAACATCTTCAACAATCCATTTCCAAGTACACAATTATACACCAATAATCCTGGACAATTTAATAATTCTACTGTACAATTCTTAAGTGCTAAATTCACCATGAACCAAGAACAAAAATAACCGGAATATTTCCAGGTTTCTAGATACTGACAATATCAAAGCAAACTTTGAAAATGTCTGGAAATTCTATGTCTTGTATGAGTGCACCTCATAGTTAGTTATAACTATTATTTGTTCCTCATTAGCATCATTTAAAATAAAACATTGCAAAACAAAAAAAAAATGGACTTTGTAAAAGGTAAAAAGGATGCCATTAACAGACAAATTGAATAACCCAGATCAGTATCACAATTAACTTGGAAAAATTGATTGACTTTTGACTTGGGGAAAAAAAAGAGAAAAAAAAAATCACGAAAGCCTTTGAGAACCCTTCCGTGCTGTGTAGTTAAGAAAGAACTTCTCCAATGCATTGGGTACTACATGTGCAAAAATAGACTGATTCAAAGAAGCATGTTGTCAATTTCTGTGTATCTGTATAAGTAGGATAGAGGGATGGCCTAGTGAGTAAGAAATGGAATGGGGGAAGATGAACTGAAAAATAAACAATATTCCTACACCTCATCTCTTTAGTAGCTCTACAAAACCTTTGAGCAGAAGAGCCTTTAGGCAAAGGAAACTGCTTCGTCTGATTCATCAGAATCACCCATTTTCTCAATAAAGTACATAAATGTGGTAGCAGTCATAACACAAGCATCAATGAGATAATAACCAACTAAACATTTTTATTTACTTTAAAGGAGCTGGCAAAGTCAACATTTACTCCTGATTACACCTGGAGAAGGTGGCATAACATCTTGAACTACTGATCCTTCTGCTCTCAGCTTGGAAGGCATGGTTGCCTTGGAAAGGAACTGCACTGGAACTTGTGAATGAAACATAACGCAGCCAATATGCACTGGGGAAGACCAACTATTTAAGAAGACGTTTGAAAAGAAAGCAAACCTAACACTATCAATTTTCAATTTTGTTACAGCTGCATTCAAAACAAGTAAAGAAAGACTCTTCCATCAGATTACCAACTTGTGCCTTGTAGGAAGAGTGTCAAGTAATACATAGCTTTACTAGCATCAGTCTCAGAGTTGCTGCTGTAACGATTTTTTGGCTGATCCAGTTAAACATCTAATTGGAAGTGACTCTGAGGAAGTTGATAATGAGAAACTAGTACACAGAATCTTAAAAGTAGATGGTTACAATCTTAGAGATACTCATTTTGTAGGCCTTGTGTGCCAGACATTACTTCCCACTTATCAACCTACATCTAAATGTCATTTAAAATCTTGGGGCTAAAGACGTAGGCTACCAAATTGAACAGTTAAGTACTTGTGTGCAATGAATGAATATTACCACTTTTGACACGATGTGAAGAATGCCACTAAAGTAGTTGGTTAGACCCACGGCACTTCACTGAGGACCTTCTGCAGTGATGTCTTATTTTCCCTAATATTGGTTGAGCAATAAAAGCTGTCTGAAATAATGGGGAATTCGTGCCCTCCCCCATCCATAACCATGGATATTGTATGTTTGCTTGTGGAGACAACAAAACCTGGCAGCAATTCTGACACTGCAGTTTCCCTTTAGTAATACAATTGGCTATCAGTTTAGTTTACACACTCAAGTTGGACTTGATTCTTCAACTCTCTCTCCCAGAAGTGACAATGCCATTGATGCCGCTGAAGTGACAATTCCTTGTGATGCTGTTGAATCCCATGCTTTACGGAAAAAAAATTAAATTCAACCAATACTCAAAGATTCAGAAATAATTTTAAATCACCAGTTACTGGAGACCCAACTTTTGTTTGGATAATCCATAATTTGATTTTATCAACCCAACTGAAGTAAACAGGATCATGATACTAGAAAATGAGATGTATGAACCTGAATACAAGAGTTCTAAACTCTCAAACTAAGTTAAATGAAAGTTATGAATTTATTAACTGATGCAAAATGCATCAAATTTAATCTACAGTGAAAAGCAATGATCACAGTAAATCCATGTGTCTACAACATGGAATCAAGAACATTCAGCCAACAGGTCTATTCAGTTTTTCTACCAAATACTTGTCACCTACTCCTCTGCACTCACACATGGACCCCTTTCCAACCACCAACCCCCTGTCCCCCGTCCCCAAGTCCATCCACTGTCGACAAACTTCACATTCCCAGCATTTCCTTCAAAATTCCTAATTTCATTTTGCACCTCTTACTTCTGAGCTCACAAGTGGAAAATTGATCCCTATCCACCCTACTGAAGATTTATAAAAATGTTATCTCATTGTAGTGGGATCACCGAGTACATATTTTTATCGGCATTGATTTTGTAGGGAAGCGTTCTGAGGTTAGGATTAGATATTGCATGCATGATGACAGTAGTGACAATGAACTAGCCAGATCACAGCTTAGGTATACGTCAAGATTTTTAATTGTCAATTCTGTGATTGGGGCTTGTTCTGCTCCACTGGTCAAGTCATGAGAACACAATTTCTTACAGAAAGCCATTCTGATGCCCAGGACCTTGACATAAAGCAGCAGCGGACTCTCCATTTTAACCAGTAATAATCTGGATCCAACCAGTTAAGCTTTAATCTTTATTCTGAAGTTAGTGATAAGGTCACCTCAGACCACAAATTCTAGTTCACAATCTGGCGCTAGGTGGCAGTTTTCTGTAATATCTTGGGGCTCCTCAAAGAGGAAAAAAAAGTGCTCTGCTTTTATCAGCACGTTCTTTCACTTTCTTGATAAAGCCTTTTTTTTTTAAGAAATTGTCCTAAAAGACAATTTTTTGAAAGTGACCACCAAATATTATATTAATACGCAAGTGCAGATCTAGCTCTTCAATACATGCTTAAACATCTGAGCTCAGTTTTATTTACAAAACTGTAAGCTTACTCAAAATGTTAAGTGCACAGCTGAAGATATGCCTTATAAACAATCAAGTATGTTTTGTTCACAGGAATAAATGCACTCTGTTTGCAGTGGGAGAGCCAAGGAAATCGCATGTTGTCCAAATAGTGCAGGGCATGCAATATATTTGAGATGCAGGTGGGAAGGGATTGGACAAGAAGACATAGGATGGAGTCAGGGTACAAGGAGACAAGTTTGGTGGGACAGGAGCAAGCAGAAACAATGCATCCAACAGGTCAATGCTGTCTGTGGATTGTAGGTTGAGATAGAGGCTGTGGGGGTGGGGTGGGAAGATCCCTAATGTAATGAGATGTTTCAAGGTTTCAAAGATGCGTGAGAGTGTTGAGATCAGTGGAGTTCTGATCAAGAGGGTGATGTACCCTAGATCGGTCAGATGTTATGGAAAGTGTTACCAACTATATTGGGTGCCACTGTAGCGTAGCAGTTAGCGTGACACTATTATAGCTTATAGCATTCTTGAGTTTGGCGTCATTCTGCAAGGAGTCTCTGTACGTCCTTCCTGTGGAATGTGTGGGTTTCCCCAGGTGCTCCTGTTTCCTCTCTCACTCCAAAGGAGTTCCAGTTTGGTTAAACAGACATTGTAAATGTTTCCATAATTAGGTTGGGGCTAATTGGGATTGTGGGTTGTTGAGGTGGCGTGGCTCAAAGAGCTGGAAGGGTCTATTCTACACAGTATCACTAAATAAATAAATAGAGATAAATAATAGATAATTAACATTAAAACACAACATGGACATCTCCTCAATGATCACCTGCCTTCAGCTCCGAAGAGTAATTACCACTAACAGTGACAGATAAAGGAACAGCAGTAAAATTGAAATCAGGGAAACTTTCTGCTACCTTGTGTTACTGCCCTCCATTATCTACACCATGCTGCTTCAAGGAGTTTCAAGGTAGTAGGCTAACCCCAAACATGTTCAACTGCATCAATAACCTTCACTGCATCAGAGAAGACCAGAAGTAAATATGCTAATAGGTTAAAGTGTGGTTCAGTTTGTCAATATGAATTACTTCATTCACCACTATTCTGAACTGATTCTATGACTTACAGACTCACTTTCAAGGACTCTTTATAACTCATGTTCTCAATATTATTTTTATTTGCAGTTTGTTTTGCACATTGGTTGTTTGTCGGTCTTTATGTATAGTTTTCCTGTAAATGCCTGCAAGGAACTGAATCTCAAGGTGGTACTTGGTGACATATGTATGTTGATAATAAATTTACTTTGTACTTTGAACATTCAGACAAGAAGCCCACAGCATCTAACCTCAGAATGATTGGTAGCAAATATTCACAAACAGGAATGTAAGGGAATAACCAAATAAAATCACCCACATTCAACTTTGATCAGAAACTTATTTACACCAGCCACAATTACTTTACTATCATCAGGATGAAAGCTTATGTATTTTGCAGCAATTGATTTCATTCCTTTCTCCCCAAAACCTTTCCACCATTGACAAAGCACAAATAAAGATTTTGATAGTTCGAATGAAAAATGCAATCAACAGCTACGCCCTGCTGACACTTCACAGAACTATTTTTTTTTAACTACTTTTTGCAAATGATTCCATTACTAAGCTGCATGCGATTGAAAATTGCAAGTTACATTTTGATGGTGTGCCTTGGGGATGATGAGCAACCTGGCGCTTTACTGTCTCCAAGGGAGTTCAGTGAAGTTTGGTGTGAAGTGTGTGGCCTGGGAACAGGATATGAGCCCAAGATCATCTCCATTGCTTCTCTCTGATTGAGGCATTGGCCAAGGTTGAAGTCAATGAAAACGAGAGCAGAGGATGGGTGAGTGTTTGGCATCATCTGTTTGCCTCTAATCAGTCTTCCTCTCCCTCTTGCTAGATCCTGTCGGAGGAAAGTGAAGGAGTCTTGGGATCTACAATGCCAAGATTGATTAGCAAGGCTGTGCAATCATTTGAGGATTTTGAGATTCTTGCTGCATGCGTTTTTGCTGTTTTTGAATTGTTTGATTGGGACGATTGATGCAGACGGACTAGGGCAGCCCCGTGGCCTGCATTGACTAGCAGTGTGGCACTAAACTAAACTGAATAATTCTGAATTCGTTTGATGTTTCATATTCAATGCGTTATTTGCTTGCTTTTTGCCGTTTGTGTAATTTGTTCTTTTTCACCCCCCTCGCACGTTGTGTGTTTGATGTTTACTTGAATGTGTTCCATGGTGTTTCTTTGTTTTGTGGCTGCCTGCAGGAGGGTGAATCTCAAGAGTTGTATTCTGTATACATACTTTGATAATAAATGTACTTTGAATCTTTGATATAATACTCCCCACTTGCCTAGATGAATACAGCTCAAAAACATGCTCAATTCCATCAAGTAATGTACTTTAAAACAGCACTCCATTCACCACCTTCAACATGCACTGCATTCGAATTGGCACACCATACCTAGCATACGCTCTCACATGATGCAGTATAGATAATTACCCTGGATTTATGACAGCCTCTGCAATATAGATGACTGGTAATACTTAAAACAAGCACAACATGCACATTAAAACACCACCACCTCCAAGTCAATCCAAGTGGATTAAAATTCTTAAAGATATTACCAAGTAGCAATGTTCTGCCATTTCAACAGCAACAACATCATCAGTTTCACAAAGGCGTGAAAGACCAGGAAATGAATGCTGGCTTCGACAATGGCAGTATTGTAACTGCTACTCTACTCCTCTACTGCCTTAATACATCACATTCGTCTTCCCAATTCTTCACCACCATTATTTCCACATTAATCCTTAACTACGTAAACAAGAGGAATTCTGCAGATACTGGAAATTCAAGCAACACACATCAAAGTTGCTGGTGAACGCAGCAGGCCACGCAGCATCTCTAGGAAGAGGTACAGTTGACGTTTTGGGCTGAGACCCTTCGTCAGGACTAACTGAAGGAAGAGCTAGTAAGAGATTTGAACGTGGGAGGGGGCGGGGGGAGATCAGAAATGATAGGAGAAGACAGAACGGGGAGGGATGGAGCCAAGAGCTGGACAGGTGATTGGCAAAAGGGATATGAGAGGATCATGGGACAGGAGGCCCAGGGAGAAGGAAAAGGGGGGGGGGGAGGGAACCCAGAGGATGAGCAAGGGGTATAGTCAGAGGGGCAGAGTGAGAAAAAGGAGAGAGAGAGAAAGAATGTGTGTATATAAATAAACAACTGATGGGGTACGAGGGGGAGGTGGGGCATTAGTGGAAGTTAGAGAAGTCAATGTTCATGCCATCAGGTTAGAGGCTACCTAGATGGAATATAAGGTGTTGTTCCCCCAACCTGAGTGTGCCTTCAACTTTACAGTAGAGGAGGCTGTGGATAGACATATCAGAATGGGAATGGGATGTGGAATTAAAATGTCTGGCCACTGGGAGATCCTGTTTTCTCTGGCGGACAGAGCGTAGGTTTTCAGCAAAATGATCTCCCAGTCTGCGTTGGGTCTCGTCAATATATAGAAGGTTCTCAAAGTTCTCTGCTCCTTTTTGGATTCCAGACCTAATCAGTTCCCCTCTACCACCACTCTGCTCCGTCTAGCGGAATTAGTCCTTACTCTTAATAATTTCTCCTTTGGCTCCTCCCACTTCCTCCAAACTAAAGGTGTAGCTATGGGCACCCGTATCGGTCCTAGCTATGCCTGCCTTTTTGTTGGCTTTGTGGAACAACCTATGTTCCAAACCTATTCTGGTATCTGTCCCCCACTTTTCCTTCGCTACATCGATGACTGCATTGGCGCTGCTTCCTGCACGCATGCTGAACTTGTTGACTTCATTAACTTTGCCTCCAACTTTCACCCTGCCCTCAAGTTTACCTGGCCCATTTCCGACACCTCCCTCCCCTTTCTAGATCTTTTTGTCTCTATCTCTGGAGACAGCTTATCTACTGCTGTCTACTATAAGCCTACTGACTCTCGCAGCTATCTGGACTATTCCTCTTCTCACCCTGTCTCTTGCAAAAATGTCATCCCCTTCTCGCAATTCCTCCGTCTCCGCCGTATCTGCTCTCAGGATGAGGCTTTTCATTCCAGGACGAGGGAGATGTCCTCCTTTTTTAAAGAAAGGGGCTTCCCTTCCTCCACCATCAACTCTGTTCTCAAACGCATCTCCCCTATTTCACGCACATCTGCTCTCAATCCATCCTCCCGTCACCCCACTAGGAATAGGGTTCCCCTGGTCCTCACCTACCACCCCACCAGCCTCCAGGTCCAACATATTATTCTCCGTAACTTCCGCCACCTCCAACAGGATCCCACCACTAAGCACATCTTTCCATCCCCCCCACCGCTTTCCGAAGGGATCGCTCCCTACGTGACTCCCTTGTCCATTCGTCCCCCCCCATCACTCCCCACTGATCTCCCTCCTGGCACTTATCCTTGTAAGCGGAACAAGTGCTACACATGCCCTTACACCTCCTCCCTTACCACCATTCAGAGCCCCAGACAGTCCTTCCAGGTGAGGCGACACTTCACCTGAGTCAGCTGGCATGATATACTGCGTCCGGTGCTCCCAATGTAGCCTTCTATGTATTGGCGAGACCCGATGCAGACTGGGAGATCGTTTTGCTTAACACCTATGCTCTGCCACCAGAGAAAGCAGGATCTCCCAGTGGCCACACATTTTAATTAATTCCACGGCCTCCTCTACTGTAATGAAGAAGCTACACTCAGGTTGGAGGAACAACACCTTATATTCCGCCTGGGTAGCCTCCAACCTGATGGCATGAACATTGGCTTCTCTAACTTCCGCTAATGCCCCACCTCCCCCTCGTACCCCATTCGTTATTTATTTATATACACACATTCTTTCTCTCTCTCTCCTTTTTCTCCCTCTGTCCCTCTCACTATACCCCTTGCCCATCCTCTGGGTTTTCCCCCCTCCCCCTTTTCCTTCTCCATGGGCCTCCTGTCCCATGATCCTCTCATATCCCCTTTGCCAATCAACTGTCCAGCTCTTGGCTCCATCCCTCCCCCTCCTGTCTTCTCATATCATTTTGGATCTCCCCCTCCCCCCCTCAAATCTCTTACTAGCTCTTCCTTCAGTTAGTCCTGACAAAGGGTCTCGGCCCGAAACGTCGACTGTACCTCTTCCTAGAGATGCTGCCTGGCCTGCTGCGTTCACCAGCAACTTTGATGTGTGTTGCTTAATCCTTAACTACCTTGGTTTCATTTTAGACCCCAAGAGGAGATCTCAAAAACGCACTGGTTCATTCATTTCACATTTCCTATGTTATCCAAATCCTCACCCCTCTCTTAATTGAATTACTGCTGAAATCCTCTGCCACATTCTTGGCACATCAGGACTTCATACTTCTCTAGATAGCCACCCATTTTCTTCCAACTTCCTCCCAACTTCTGCTGCCTGTAAGTGTAGTTCACACCCAGTTTTGTTCACCCTTCACTCATCTTTGGAAATTTCTAATGGTTTCCCAATCAACAACATTTGGAATTCATTTTATCGCTTCCCATTCCTCCAAACTCCAACAAGTTCCATCTGTAGCTCCCCAAGATCTTTTTATTCCTACAGCTCTGCCTCTTACACAATCTAATTTTAAATAATCCTTTCACTGGCATTGTTATTTAGCCCCTGTGACTGATATTTGGGAATACCTTCTTCAAATCCTTTTGCTCCTGTCCTAATTTAAATTGCTTCTTAAAATGTTACGTTTTAGTTGTGCTTTTCGTTATTTATCCTAGTGAAGACATCAAAGACAGGAATAATGGATGTACATGACTCGATACAGGATAATCAGTAGCACTGTTCCCTCTAAATAGCGAGGGTACGTGGCCGTGCAGAAACTATTGCTCCTGTGTGCATAGCCTTTGTTGCCACACGGCTGTAATTTTCTTAACATTTAAGCATTTAAAGTGCTGCCCAATTTTCAAGTTGTGTAGAAGTTGATTAGCAGTCAGCTGAAGTTTATAAAGTGTGGAAAATGGAAAGCCTGCAAGAACGTAAACTACAGCATCAAACAATAACTGTTGTGGACAAGACAGGACTTGATAATATACTGGAAGTGGAGACAGAAATAGTCTTTGCAGTGGAGGTGATAAAGCTCCAGCATCTAAAAAAGTGTAGCAAGGCAGGTGTAGCACAAGTTTGCCTGCAGAAGAGCATGGAAACACAGTATGGAAAAGCCAAACATTTCCATGTTGTCTAATCAGAAGAATGTGAAATGGTGTCCCAATCTGAATTTGAACTTGAAAAGAGATCACCTCAGACAGATCAATAATGAGCATGGAAGTCAGCAGTTGGCATTCTTTGCAAATTCTAGCAGAGATGAATATATTTGTGTAACTACATCAGAGTTAAATGCATGTGACAGAACAGCTGCACATTTTCTGAGTGATCAATACTTTACTGCTGCAACCTCCATGTATCCCGCAGCTGACAAGCTGGATTTTCAAACACCTAGCTGGAGCTTATATTCTGCTGCTCTGGAGACACCACTGTGCGCAGGATTACATGGAGCACAAACTTTGATCTCAGCAAAAGACAAAATGTGGAAACTGCTGATGGCAGAATCCACATCTATCTAAACATTTAAATGTATATAAGGAAGTTCACAAAGGATCTGTGGTCATTAAAGCATAGACATTGTGTTGTTCCATAGATTGGAGTATCATTAAGGGTTTGCCATTCCCAATTCTGAATTTCTGTAGAGCATTATTTACCTGAAACATATACAGAAATATGCTTTTTCTACTTAAGATGCAGTATATAAAGACCCAGTTATCACTGCACCCTTCATAAACAATTATACATTAATAAGACATTGAAGCCTTGGCCATTGTGACATCCACTGTATTGTAGAGTTGGGTGGAGCATATTTAAGGCTACTGCATTCAAATGTACACACACAAAGCATGGCAACAAATGATTAGGCAAAACTGATCAATGCTGGTGCTTTGATGAAACAAGCCTCCGACCAATCACCTCCAACCAGCTTCTCATCTCTTCAGCAAGCCTCTCCTTGAACATTTCTCGGCTGTTTAAAGAACAATGTAGCAGCAGGTTCCACATTAAACTGTAAATTTGGTTTGTTAGGGATGTCGATGCTGTCTTGTTTAGGAAACCATGCTCAGTGGAAATAGACCTCCTCATCACTGTCAAACGTCATTCTCCCCCCCCCCACTTTTCTCCTTTCCACAGATACCAGCTATGCTCAATTCTAGTAAATCTTCTGCAACTCTTTAAAATATACTCTGTACCATAAAAGCAATTGGGATCAGTGTCGTAGTACAGTAATGCCATTCATGCCCGCCTGTTCCCTATAAGAGCTGTACATTAATCCCACTCCACGCTCTGACCTCAAAGTCCTAAAATGTTCTTTTCACATCAGACAGCATCGTTCACAAAAACAAAACATTAAGACACACGGACACTTTATTTCCATTACCGTTTATAGTAACAAAAAAGCTTTTCATGCTGTCTTGTGGGCAAATGTCCAACGTCCAGGTTGCAATTGCTCCCTATTTTCAGCTGCTGCATTTGACATCACCAGGCTGCGGTTCGCCGAGTGATATTCTCAAATTAGCCATTGTTTTGTTTGCAAATGTTATAGATTTGACGGCCCATTTTGAGAGGGATTCGGAGTTTTCAAACTCGGGAGAGAGAGAATTCCCTGCGCTACAAGAGGGCACACCCTCTGCGTTCGGAAACAAATCCAGCCCGTTGACTGCGCCACACAAGGCCGCGGGTGCAATCGGTCGGCGGAGCCTGGGGCCAAGCTCAGCAACCTACCGGACTCCTATGTAGGAGACCTTAACGGCGGGGCCCGCAGTGACAGCCGACCCATTCGAGCCGGGGATGGGTGTGGAAGGACAGTCAGGGGGCGCTGGGCCCGAGGGTTGCAACATCGGGTCCGGCCGGAGGTTCGCCTCTCCCAACCCCCGCCCCCTGCCCCGGGTCGAGGAGGCGGCGGCCGGGCAGGCGACGGGGAGCCGAGGCTGCGGCTGCTCTGGGTGAAAGGTCATGGAGAGGGGGTGAACCGCTGTCGTCAGATATGCAAAAGCGGCGGCCGCACGGCGCTGCCGAAATGTCTCCGGCGGCGGGAGCGTGGGACGGAGGACTCTCGCCTCCTACCCGACCGCCTGCTCGTCCGCTGCCAGCCACGACCAGGAGTGCTGGGGCCCAAGGCCCAGTCCCTTCCCTTCAAGCTGCCTTGGCTCGCAATCGTGGGGCCTGGGCTCGGCGGGGCGGCGCCGGGCCTGAGATGGCGGTGGTTCGGCGGCTGTTGCTGTCGCCGAGATGGGGAGAACGGGGTGCGACCACCACACTGACGGGACGGTTCAAGTGGCGTATCCGCCCTTCTTACCTGAAGCGTTATTTTCAAACGGGCGGAAAAGCCCTGAACGTTTTTCCCCCGTTTCTCGACTCCACCGCGGGTCAGAGTTCGTGACCTCTTCCTCGCTTCGACAGCCGGCGCATGCGTACTAATGCCCGACGAGGACGCCGATGCGCAAAATGGCGACGCAGCTAGTTTATGGGCTTGGACGGGTGCCAAAGCCAAAATTCTAGCTCTTCCTGTGCTGGAAAGGTATTTCTTTCGATTGTCCCTGTCGTTTTCAAGTGGCTGAGTGCCGATGAATGACGTCTTGGTAACGGTGTGGTGGGGTCAGCAGCACCGAGGCACAAGCGGGGCAGCTGATGGCGTTTCAAGGAGCTTCATTTTCTGGTCGCCCATTTTCTACAGGCCCAGAGCCGGGAGATTCCCCTCCCCCATTAACAGTGAGGCTCACTCCCTGCTCCTCTTACATTCAGCTCAAGATAAATTATTCATTTCTACCAGGAGCTTAGCTGTGGAAAAATAACCCAGAAAAGGGACAAATGAAAGAGCTGACATAACAATTTGAAATTAAGAAAGTAAAAATCTGAAATTAAAGCAGTGAAGCAAAATTAGCAAGTAAAATAAGAAATTCTTTTGAAAAGTGAGCATCTTGCTTTTTTCCAAATCGCTGAAAAATCCTTATTTATTATCACGTAAGAGTATAAGGTCAAATTTTCCTCTATAAATCCGCCACCAGTTTGTGGTCAAAGTTCAAGGTAAATGTATTATCAAAGTACATACAACTTTGAGATTTGTTTTCTTGTATACAGTAAAGAAAAAAATAGAATCAATGTAAGACCTCACTTAACAGGATGGACAAAAAAGCAATTTGCAAAAGACAACAAACTGTGCAAATATGAAATAGAAAAAAAAGCAATAAATGTCAAGAACATGAGATAAAGCATCCTTGAAAGTGAGTCCATAGGTTGTGGGAACAGTTCAGTGATGTTGGGTGAAGTAATCCTCTTTGGTTCAAGAGCTCACTGGTTGAGGGGTAGTAACTGTTTCTGAATCTGCTGGTGTGAGTCCTGAGGTCCATATACCACCTTCCTGATGGCAGCAGTGAGACAAGAGCATGACCTGGGTGGTAGGGGTCTTTGATGATGGATGCTGCTTTTCTGCGACACTGCTCTGTGTGGATGTGCTCAATGGTGGGGAGGGTTTTACCCATGATGGACTGGGAAGTATACACTACTTTTTGAAGGATTTTCCCTTCAAGGGCATTGGTGTTTCCATACTAGGTCGTGATGCAACCTGTCATTAAACACTCCACCATAAATTTATAAATGCTTGTCAAAAGTTTTAGATGTCATGCTGAATCCTCTCAAACTCCTAAGGAAACAGATGCGCTGCCGTGCTTTCTTTGTAATTGCACTTATTTGCTGGGCCCAGAACAGGTCCTCTGAAATGATAACACTGAGGAATTTAAAGTTGCTGACTCTCCACCTCTGATTCCCCTGATGAGGACTGGCTCATGGACCTCTGGTTTCCTCCTCCTGAAGTCAATAATCAGCTCCTTGGTTTTGCTGACATTGACTGATTGTTGTTGTGGCACTATTCAGCCGGATTTTCAATCTTCCTCCTATATGCTGATTTGTCACGACCTTTGATTTGGCCAATGACAGTGATGTCATTAGCAAATTTAAATATGGCATTGGAGCTGTGCTTAGCCTCAGTCATAAGTATAGGGGGCTAAGCATACAATCTTTTGGTACAGCTATATTGATGGAGCTTGTAGAGGAGATGTAGTTGCCAATCTGAACTGACTGAGGTCTACAAATGAGGGAATCGAGGATCCAATTGCACATGAGGGTATTGAGCTAAGGTCCTAAAGCTTATTGACTAGTTTTGATGGGATTTTAGTGTTGAATGCCAAGCTGTAGTTGATAAAGAACAACATCCTGGTGTATGCATCTTTACTGTCCAAATGTTCCAGGGTTGAGTGAAGAGCCAATGAAATGGCATCTTCTGTGGACCTGTTATGCTGGTAGGCAAATTGGAGTGGATCCAAATTGCTTCTCAGAAGGAGTTGATTTGTTTTATCGCCAAACTCTCAAAGCACTTCACTGTAATTGTTACTAGACGATAGGAGCTGCTGGACTTCGTGATTTCCTGGGATTCCTTTACTTGTGTCATTGCACTTGTGTTTGCCACCAGAGTAAGACCTGAATTAAAGCAGATCTGCACTCTTTGTATTCTGTTCTCCCATCACCTCTGTGCTTACAAACCAACAGTAATTTTATGTATGATATTTGTTGTTGTACTATCTTACTATTTATGACCTGTCTACATAAACATTTTCTTCTTTATCAAATACTTGTGGGCTTTAATCTGCTTTGATATTTCCCTTAAAACCCCTTTCAGTCAGCTTTGCAGTAGTAGTTTCTTTTGGAGCTGAACTTTGCTCATCTCGATAAAGATATTATACAAGCAAAATGTTATTGATCCTAGATGTAACCCTCTCTGGTTATTTTCTTCCCATTTATGTGCCTTACATAAAAAAAAGCTGAGTTCAAGATTTTTACACAAGGAAATACTGTCTCCACATCCATCTGCCAAGATCCTTGTATATTTAAATCAAGTCACTGCTAACTTTTCTAAACTCCAACAAGGTAGCTAATCAATTCTTATCTTTTGACAACATAGCCATTCCAAGTAATAGTCTTCTAATTTTTATTCTGAACTGCTTCCAATACGTTAATCTTCCATTTACCTCACTTTGTAATCTGTGAACTTTTGCCTTTCACGGTAGTATTTGATAACTTTTGGAAATCTAGGTATAGTATTCCATGGGTTCTCCTTTACCAACAACACATGTTATTTCTCCAGAGAACTTCAATAAACTGGTCAAACATAGTTTCCCTTTCACAGAAACGTATTGACATTACCTGATGACCTTTCATTTTTTTTCAATTCTCCTGCTATTATGAATGAAAGAGAATCAGCTTGATTTCAAACATTTTCAGCAGCATTTTGGATGAGCTGAAATTAATGGAAGGTGGATTATGAAGGGTCAGCCAGGACTGAAATTGAGTAATGAATAGGAAGATCAGTTATTAACGAAAGTTTCAGACAGACAGAGTAAAATAAAGGTGGAGTTGGCAGATATAACCGAGGTGGAAAGAGATATTCTTAGTGATGTCGTGAATAATTAGAATCAAGTTTATTATCACTGACATGTTGTGAAATCTGTTGTTTTGTGGCAGCAGTACAGTGCAAGTCACAAAAATGATTATAAATTACATAATCAATAGTGTCAATAGTAATCAATAATTTCAACAAACTCATTCATAAGGCCAGTGAAGTTGTGGGGATGGAACTGGACTCTCTGACAGTGGTGTCTGAAAAGAGGATGCTGTCTAAGTTGCATGCCATCTTGGACAATGTCTCACATCCACTACATAATGTATTGGTTGGGCACAGGAGTACATTCAGCCAGAGACTCATTCCACCGAGATGTAGCACAGGGCGTCATAGGAAGTCATTCCTGCCTGTGGCCATCAAACTTTACAACTCCTCCCTTGGAGGGTCAGACACCCTGAGCCAATAGGCTGGTCCTGGACTTATTTCCTGGCATAATTTAGATGTTACTATTTAATTATTTATGGTGCAACTGTAACGAAAGCCAATTTCCCCCGGGATCAATAAAGTATGACTATGACTAGTGCAGAAGACGAATAGTGAGGTGGTGTTCATGGGTTCATGGGCCGTTCAGAAATCTGATGGCAGAGGACTAAGGGCTCACCTTGGAATGAAATTTGAGAGCATAATTGCCTCATATAGATGCCCAGATTGAGGGTGGATAAATTAATAAAGCAATTTAATTAAAATATTGGAAATTTGAAATAACTTTTAAATGTAATTTGAAAATGTACATAAAATCTGAAAGGATATTAATGAAATTATATTTTAGAAATGAAGTAAAATTACAAGTTATGTGGAATAAGCAAATAATGTATGACGTGTATTGGTACACAAAATCTAAAATAAAAATGTTAATTTAAAATAAAAATACAAGAAATCTGAAAGAAAAAATACAATAGAATGAATATACTGAAATTATATGAATTCAAATAAAGGATGGAAATTTGATGTAAGAAGTATGAGATCACCAAATTTTAAAAATTAAGAAAATATTACATTGAAGAGTACATGGAATCCAAAATAAGGTCATCCTAGCCCCACATCTGCACAGTTGCTCATTCGCAGTAGAGCAAAGAAACTGGTACCCCTACACCAATAGTGACAATTGTAGCCAACAGCTTGAATACCATCATTTAACACATTTCTCTTTTTCAAAACTATGGTTGAAAGTTTATCCTAAATCCTACGCATTCATTGCATGAATAAAATTTTCTTCATGTTAGCATGGTTCTTTTGCATTGAGCTTATATCTGCACCCCATGCTTATTGCAAATGGATTCTATTCATCTAATCCATTCACAATTTTAAACATTTCTATCAATCCTCTGTCCCTTCTGTGCTTTGAGGAAAACAATCCCAAATTGTCCAGTCTATCCAGAACTGCAGTTTCTTTTTCCTAGAATCCTTAGCTTCTGACGACTATACAGTCTTCAGAAGCCAAGGTGTGGTGCCCAAAACTAAACATAATGAACTAGTTGGGACTGCAATATTTTTATATTTCTCTTGAATCTAATTTTCTGATTTTTATCTTCTTTATAAAGTTTACTTTCAAGTAAATACAGATACAGTAAAGAAAACAAATAGCATTGTGTCTTAATAAATTTGGACATTTGAGATGATAAGTACAAGACAACAATGACAAAATGCAAATAATTTGATAAACTAATTTGAAATTTAAAAGGCTCCAGACATTTAAACATTAAGAATGATAAGGAATTCTGAAAACATTAAAAACATCAATTTGAAATATTCCAATGAAATTTGGCAAATAGGTCAGATATTTGAAAAATAATAAAACTTGAAATAGAAAATACAAGAAATCTAAAATCAAAATTACAGAAAAATCTGAAATTAAAAGTATTGGAAAATTGATACCAAAAATATAAAATATCTTAAAATACCTGAAACAAAAATTCAGGGTGGAGAGTGGAATCTAAATTAAATTGTACTTTCTTTGCTGGAAAATATGTTGGACAATATTTACCGTGTCCTTTTGATGGTGTAGATTGCACACAAAATTTGTGCTCCAATTTCACTGGCATGATTTCTGTGACCATTTACACTGACAGCAGATATTCTCAGGGCTTACTTGTGTGTATTCAGCAGCAACCAAACTGATCTCTTGCTGAGTGAAGGCATATGTACCTCCAAGTGGATGTGCATTGTGACTGTACGAACCTAGTGAAGGAAGGTGTAACAAGGTTTTGGAAGGTTGCTGGAAATCATAGTAAAGCACAGGTACAACTCTAGTAGATAGACGTGGCAGTGGAGGGAGACCCAATGAGCATTGTATCATAAGTGTTAGCAGGCCCAAGAGTTAAAAAATACATGTGGACTAAGATATTAACTGTCCTGTGCTATCACCAGTGGGATCATCAGTTGATCTGCCACCTGTCTTCAGGAGTTTCGGCCCGCTTATGATCAAGGCTCCCTCGAGGTGGTGGGCCAGCAGTGCTAAAGCACCACCTCCCGCTGGTGAGCTTAAAAACTTGGCATCTGCCTCTATCAGAGTTGTTGGTCACTTACATCCTGCAGATAGTCTGCTCTTCAGGTGTCTATGCAACTACTGAAAGGTTTGCAAGATATGTATACACTGTCTGACTATCTGCCCCTCTGGACATACTTGGTCCACACCTATGCTGATCCTTTCTCTGCTGCCTCAGTTACAGCCCTGCTGGTTGACTTGATCTCTCTTCTAGTGAAGCCAAGGTCACGCAGCCACTTCTGGAGAGTGAACGCAATAAACCCACGGCAGCCTACTTCGAATGGATAGCATGAGACCTTCCACCCTCTGTCTCTGCACTCTGATCTTAATTCTGCATACTTGGTTAACTTGCGCTCATGGGCTTCATCGATGTTGTCTTCCCAGGGGACTGTGAGTTCACCAATAACCACTTCTGCTGGTGTCAGACCATACGATTATATCTGGACGCAATATAAAGAACTCTAGACAAGGATAAAGCATATCAGCTGGAAGTGCCAAGTAGATAATCCACCTTAGCTTTTTCTAAGATTCCCACCATCACAGAAGCCATGCTTCCAACAAATTTAAATCCAGTCAGGTTATATGCTAAGAATAACGGCAAAGACTATGTGACTAGGCAACATCCTGGCTAGAGTACTAAAGACTTGCAGCTCAGAATTAGTCACAACTTTAACTGAGCTGTGCAATTACATCTACTCAAAGTATGGATAATTTCCAATTATATCCTGTGTACAGGAAGAAAGACAAAACCATTCTGACTAATTGCTATCCCATTTACTCTCAATCAAGGTGATATAGGATAGTGCAGTGCTAGCAAGTGATGCTTACTCACCAATACCCTGCTCACTGATGCCCAGATTTAGTTAAGCCAGGATCACTCAGCTCTGGACTTCACCCACTGCGCAGGTTCAAGCATGATCAACAGAGTTAAAATACAGCTGAGGTGAGAGTGGCTATCCTTGGCATTGAGGCAGCATTGGCATCATGGGAATGAGGTCAATGAGGTCAGTGGGCATCAAGGAGAAAATAGCCCAATGGTGGGGAGTAATTTCTTCCACGGAGGAAAGTGTTTGTGATTGGAGGTCGATCAGCCCAGCTCCAGGCCACTGTTGCAGGAGGTACTGAGGACAGTGCTGCAGGTCTGAACAGCTGTTGCACCTATAACCTTTTATGACACAGTCAAAAGAAGGACCATAACTGAGGATTACACAGTGTTCAATACCATTCCCAGCTCCTTAGCAAATAAAGAAGTCCATGCCTACATACAGCATTCATCCAGGGTCAAGATGATAAGTTGTAAATTATACCACATAAATGCTAGGCTATTGTATATCCAAAAATAGGGAGTTTAACCAGCTGAGTCCCCCAATATCAACATCATGGGGGGTCACTTGACCAGAAATTCAACCAGAACTGATAAGGCTACAAGAGTTCAGGTAGGTGTGAGGGTGGGAGGGTGCCAGATAAACAAGGAGACCAGGCTTGAACTATTTTCTTTGAAGTTGTGAATCAATAATGGTTGATGATTTACAAATGCCAAGTTAAGGGAATAGCATCGCTTGTGCAAATATTAATTCGGGCATTCTGTATTGCATATATTTGAATTTCTTGATGAATAGAGTGCTAAGTTCAAAGTAAATTTATTATTGAAATACATATATGTCACCTTATACAACCCTGAGATTCACTTTCTTGCAGGCATACTCAACAAATCTGTCATAGAATTATAATCATAATCAGTGAAAGACTGCACTGACTTGGTGCTTGAAGCTTAATTTTAAAAAACTGGATATGAAATCAATACTCAGCTCTCAATACTGATGAATGTGGTAGTTGTTCTGGGGAGTACAGCCAAAGGCAAGTTGGGGCAGTGTGGTAGTGTATAGCTATTACAGTGCCTACTGGTATGGAGTGTGTGATCTGTTATTTCATGCGAATGGGCTATTGCAAGGCAGTACATAGCATTCACACAAACGGGTTGGGTGAAGAGACATCCCAACCCCATGGATTTGGTGGGATCAAAGTCATATAAACCCTGGATGTATGGAGCCTGAAAAAGGTGGATTCTCGCCGCTGAATCCAGTGGCTGTTAGCAAGGGGCTAACGAGCCACATTTCCAGAGATGCCCAGTAAAAGGTTTCATCTTCATACATAATTTAATATTTCATGAACCTCTGAACCTTAAATGTTAAATTGAAAAGTAATGAAAAACTATTGTAAGATCATATTTGTAAGCACATTTGAGTGTTGAAGATGAAACCCACTGGTTTCTCAACATCTGGATTATCCTGTTCTCTCTTGCTCCATGCTTGTAGTCAACTCTATTGGAAAGTTCCTTACAACCGTACTGGCTGATTATTGTCAGTATTACGGAATTATATATTGTTTCCTTTCTCTGGCGTAGAATGCAGTATTATGTGAGACATTGGGCTAGGAGTCACCCGGATGCCCTGACACACTTGCTTTTGAGGGGGTTATGCGAAGAGGTCACCATCTATGGGAATGTTGCAGGTAGACATGTTGTGCTGGGAGGCAACTATTGTTGGGCAGTAGTAGAACAATCCAGTTGTCTCACTACAGTGATGGAGCCAGTTACTCTTGCATCCTCGGGTCACTCCTGACAGTATCACAAATCCACTCTCCACCCCTAATCTCAACCCTGATCTCCAGCCCCCACGCTATCCACTGAGTCCCAAGACCCTGCAGCCAAATCTACCACCCACAATGATCAGCATGATCCATTCTAACTCTGAACTAAGACTCTTCAATGCCTCTTCCCCCAGCTCTAAACCTTGCTGATAGCAGATCAAAAGACTGGAAGTCTGCCTGAACACTCTCCAGCAATCACACTAACAACAGACCACTCCCCAACCTGCCCAGTCCTGGCCCTGATGAACAGGGCTCCATTCTCTGTCCAGTGCCACTCCACCTTACTCTAGCTCAGGGGACGACTCCAACCTTTTTCGCACTATGGACCGGTTTCATATTGACAATATTCTTGCGGACCGGCCGACCGGTGGGGTGGGTAGGGTTGTCAACGGACAAGAGTAGCAGTCAAATACGCTGGGTTTTCCCCGAGAAAGACTACAATGATCATGAAGCCTTGTGCGGGCACCAGTGCGCATGCGTAACTTCAGCATGCGTGTACCATTTTTTTCTACAAATTGTTTTTGGCGATTCTGTTCAGGGGGCAGGGTGTTAATCACGACCGGAATGTAGATGATAATTAGCTAATACACTCAATTTCGTATCTAAAAGGGTTTATCTCATGAATTTAATATTAAACACACAGCGCATATTTTCCTCGCATGAATATCGTGATAAATCAATTATCAGGGGAGGACGGGAGCTTGAAGAAAATGTTGAACGAACTTCCAGTAGAAGTGGTCGAAGCAGGTTTGATATTATCATTTAAAGAAAAATTGGATAGGTATATGGACAGGAAAGGAATGGAGGGTTATGGGCTGAGTGCAGGTCGGTGGGACTAGGTGAGAGTAGCGTTCAGCACGGACTAGAAGGGCAGCGATGGCCTGTTTCTGTGCTGTAATTGTTATATAGTTATATAAGTCAACAGCATCATAACATTTTAAGTATCGTTTGGATATTAAACACGCAGTACATATTTTCCCCGTATGAACATATAAAATCATTGCAACACACCAATATCGCTGAATCAGTGAGAGCCCTGGGATTGTTTTCCTGCAACAAGACGGTCCTGTCGAGGGGTGACGAGAGACAGCGATACTCGAACGGGTTTCCTAATGTCCAGTCTATTCTGCAATTTAGTTTTCGTTGCATTCATTGCAGAGATATGTTGGAAATGGAAGCAACGTTTTCAGTGCTTTCGTGGCTATCTCAGGATATTTAGCCTTGACCTTGATCCATAATGCCGGCAGAGATGTTATGTCAAACATACTTTTCAGCCCACCATCATTTGCAAGATCGAGGAGTTGATCTTCTTCCCGCGCTGAAACAGATGACGCGCGGGTAATGATCTCGCATGCATAATGGCTCAACAGTGGGCGTGACAAGGAATGAGGAAAGGTGCAGCTGACTCCTATCGCCAAATCATATCGTTTCCTCGCGGCCTGGTAGAGCATGCTCTGCGGCCTGGTACCGGTCCGCGGCCTGGTGGTTGGGGACCGCTGCTCTAGCTAACACAATGATAATGCATCACAGGGTTCTGATGCCCTCCTGCCACCAGCCACACCCGTGACCACCTTGGTTACACCCCAGGTTCTGGTCTAAAATCCTCCAGAATCAGGATCAGATTTAATATCACTGGCATATGTCATGAAATTTGTTGTTTGGCAGCAGCAATATATTGCAATACATAAATTTTAAATGATAAATTACAATTTTGTGTGTGTGTGTGTGTGTGTCCACATCAGGGATGTGTAAAAAGAACTACTTTTTAACTAAGGTGGCTATCAAGATTTTAAAGGCAGAGCTTCATGGCACTTTCTCTTGAGTTGAGGAATGACCGATCAGCAAGAGCCAATGTGTGAAAAGGGCTACCTTTCAGGCAGGTTCACCATTCAAGATTTAAAAAGTAGAGCTTTGAGTCAGTTTTCTCTGAGTTGGACAATTTACATCTGAGGTGCATAAAAGGAGCTACTTTTTAATCGGCGGGGGGGCAATTGAGATTTTAAAGGCAGTGTTTCGTGGCAGTTTCTCTGAGTTGAAGGGCAACCAATTAGCAAGAGAAATTCATTAAAAAGAGCCAATAAGAATAATTCAAGTGCAAGTGGAGCAGCCATTCTTTTGGAGTGTGCCAGTCTTTAGAGTGGCTTTGGCTCATCAGGCTTGGGTGAGGTAGATTGTATTGTAAGTTACTCTCTGTTCATATTTGTTCATTCCTCATCTATTAGTGCATAGTGTAATGAGAATGCCTCCAGGGGGAGTGTTTTGTGCTGTGTGTGGGATGTAGGAATTCTGGAGACCTCCAGTCTCCCAAATGAACACATCTGCACCAGGTGCACCGAGCTGCAGCTCCTCAGAGAATGGATTAAGGAACTGGAGCTGCAGCTCGATAACCTTCGAGTCAGACGGGAGAATGGGGAGGTGATAAACGGGAGCTACAGGAAGTTTGCAGGAGACTGGACACCGGTTGACTGTCAGGAGAAGGAGGGGAAGTGCACAGCCAGTGCAGAGTATGCCTGTGGCTGTTCCCCTCAATAATCAGAATATAACTTTTGATACTATTGAGAGGGATGACCTACTGGAGGGAACCATGGTGACTGGATCTTTGGCACTGAGTCTGGTGCTATGGCTCAGGAGAGCAGAGAGATAAAGAGGACTGCAGTGTTGATCGGAGATTTCATGGTCAGAGGAACAGAGGTGAGGTTCTGTGAGCACAATTGTGTCCATGCTATACTCAAGGGCAAGGGTGAGCAGCCAGAAGTCTTGGTACATATTAGCCCAATGACGTAGGTAGACCACGTAAGGAGGTCCTGAAGAGAGATTTCAGGGAGCTAGGTAGAAAGCTGAGAAACAGGACCTGCAAAGTAGTCATCTCTGGATTGCTGCCTGTGCCATGTGCCAGTGAGGGTAAGAATAAGCAGATTTGGTAGGTGAACGTGTGCCTGAGGAACTGGTGTAGGGTGCAGGAGTCTGATTTATAGATCATTGGGATCTCTCCTGGGGAAGGTATGACTTGTACAAAAGGGGTGGGTTACACCTGAACCCAAGGGGGTCCAATATCCTTGCGGACATTGGCTAGAGTTGTTCAGGTGGGTTTAAGCTAATTTGTTAGGGGGTTGGGAATCAGCGTGATAGTACTGAAGATGAGCAACACACACAAAATGCTGGAGGAACTCAGCAGGCCAGGCAGCAAGTACAGTCGATGTTTCGGGCTGAGACCCTTCGGCAGGACTGGAGAAAAAAAAGATGAGAAGATTTAAAAGGTGGTGGGGGGGAGGGGAGCGAGAAACACAAGATGATGGGTGTAACCAGGAGGGGGTGGGATGAAGAAAAGAGCTGGGGAGTTGTTTGGTGAAAGAGATACAGGACTGGAGAAGACAGAGGCCATGTAAGAAAGAAAGAAAAAGGTGGAGGAGCACCAGAGGGAGGCGATGGGTAGGCAAGAAGATAATATGAGAGGGAAAAGGGGATGGGGAATGGTGAAGTGGGCGGCATTACCGGAAGTTCGAGAAATCGAGGTTCATGTCATCAGGTTGGAGGCTACCCAGACAGAATGTAAGATGATGTCCCTCTAACCTGATTGTGGCCTCATTGCAACAGTAGAAGAGGCCATGGATTGATATCAGAATGAGAATGGGAAGTGGAATTAAATGGGTGGCCACTGGGAGATCCCGTTTCTTCTGGCGGACAGAGCATAGGTACTCAGTGAAGCAGTTTCCCAATCTACGCACTGGGAGATCTTCTGGCGGACGGAGCATAGGTACTCAGTGAAGCAGTTTCCCAATCTGCGTCGGGTCCCGCTGATATACAGGAGGCCACATTGGAAGCACCGGACACAGTATATGACCCCAACAGACTCACAGGTGAAGTGTCGCCTCACCTGGAAGGGCTGTTTGGGGTCCTGAGTGGTAGTTAGGGAGGAGTTGTAGGGGCAGGTATGGCATTTGTTTCGCTTGCAAGGATAAGTGCCAGGAGGAAGATCAGTGCGGAGGGACGAATGGATAAAGGCGTCGCTTAGGGAGCGATCCCCGCAGAAAGTTGGGGAGGGCGGTGGAGGAAGATAAGAGTCATAGAGCGGTAGAGCATGGCCTAATAAGTCCACGCTGACCATAGTGTCCACCCAATTAGTCTTGATGTGTTATGTTCAGCCCATGTCCACTAAGCCCCACCCCTCCATGTACCCATCCAAATGCTACATAATTGATACTATTGAACCTGCCTCAACCACTTTCTTTGGCAACGTTTCATATAGTCACTACCCTGTGTGTGAAAAAGCTGCACTTCAGGTCTCTTAAATCTTTTTCCTCTCCAAGATGTGCTTGGTGGTGGGATCCCACTGGAGATGGTGGAAGTTCCAGAGAATTATGTGCTGGACGTGAAAGTTGGTGGGGTGGTAGGTGAGGACAAGAGGAACCTTATCCCTAGTAGGATAGCACGAGGATGGTGTAATAGCAGACGTGCGTGAAATGGAAGAGATGCTGTTGAGGGTAGCATTGATGGTGGAGGAAGGGAAGTCCCTTTCTCTGAAAAAGGAAGACGTCTCCTTCGTCCTGGAATGAAAAACATCATCCTGAGAGCAGATACGGCAGAGACAGAGGAATTGAAAGAAGGGGGTGGTGTTTTTACAAGTAACAGGGTGGGAAGAGGTATAGTCCAGGTAGTTGTGAGATTCCGTGGGTTTATAATAGACATCAGCAGATAAATTGTCTCCAGTAATAGAGACAGTAAGATCGAGAAACGGGAGGGAGGTGTCGGAAATGGACCAGGTAAATTTGAGGGCAGGGTGGAAGTTGGAGGCAAAGTTGATGAAGTCAACGATGTAATGTAGGAGAAGTGGGGTACGGACACCAGTATGAGCTTGGAACATAGGCTGTTCCATGTAGCCATCAAAAAAGGCAGGCATAACCAGCACCCATGTGAGTACCCATGGCTACACCTTTTGTTTGAAGGAACTGGGAGGAGCTAAAGGAGAAATTATTATGAGTGAGGACAAGCTTGACGGAGAGTGGTGGTGGAGGGGCACTGTTTGGATCAGGTGCCCAGAAAGAAATGGAGAGCTTTGAGGCCTTTATGGTGGGGGATGGAGGTGTATAGGTGCTGGACATCCATAGTGAAAATAAGATGATGGGGGCCAGGGAACTTGAAATCATTGAGAAGATCCAGAGCGTGTGAAGTGTCATGGATGTAGGTAGGAAGGGACTGAACTGGGGGGGATAAAACACAGTCAAGGTATGCAGATATGAGTTCAGTGCGGCAGGAACAAGCTGAAACTGTGGGTCTACCTGGACGTGGGTTTGTTGATCTTGGGTAGGAGGTGGAAACGGGAGGTGTGGGGTGCAGGAACTATGAGGTTAGTGGCAGTGGATGAGAGATCCCCAGAGCTAATAAGGTCAGTGATGGTATGGAAGAAAATGGCCTGGTATTCCTTGTGCAGGATTCCTGAAGAGTTAATTTGCAGGTTGAGTCTGGGGTGAGGAAGGTAAATGCGATGTTAGCATTCATTTCAAGAGCACTAGAAAATAAAAGCAAGGATGTAACGTTGACACTTTATAAAGCACTGTTGAGGCCTCACTTGGAGTATTCTAAGCAGTTTTGGGCCCCTTAGAAAGGATCTGCTGAAACTGGAGTAGGTTCAAAGGAGATTTACAAAAATGATTCCAGGTTTGAATGGCTTGTCATATGAAGAGTAATGTCTGGGACTGTATTCACTAAAATTCAGAACAATGAGGTGTGACTTCATTGAAACCTATAGAATAGTGAAAGGCCTTGATAGAGTGAATATGGAGAGGATGTTTCCTATGGTGGAAGTGTCTAAGATCAGAGGACACAGCCTCAAAATAGAGGTACATCCTTTTAGAATGGAGATGAAGAGAAATTTATTCAGCCAGAGAGTGGAGAGTCTGTGGAACTTGTTGTCACAAGCAGCTGTGGAGGCCAAATGTTTATGTATGATAGCTGCTTGATTGGTCAGGGCATGAAGGGATCTGGAAGGAAGGCAGGAGATTGGTGCTTAAAGGAAAAATGGATCAGCCATGATGAAATGGCGGAGAGGACTCAATGGGCCAAATGGACTAATTCTGCTCCTACATAGAAACATAAAAAACCTACAGCGCAGTACAGGCCCTTTGGTCCACAAAGCTGTGCCGAACATGTCCTTACCTTAGAAATTACTTAGAGTTAGCCATAGCCTATTTTTCTAAGCTCCATGTACCTATCCAGGAGTCTCTTTGAAGACGCTATCGTGTCCGCCTCCACGACCGTCACTGGCAGCCCATTCCACGCGCTCACCACTCTCTGCATAAAAAACTTACCCTGACATTTCCTCTGTACCTACTTCCAAGCACCTTAAAACTGTGCTCTCTCGTGCGAGCCATTTCAGCTCTGGGAAAAAGCCTCTGACTATCCACACGATCAATGCTTCTCATCATTTTATACACCTCTATCAAGGTCAGCTCTCATCTTCTGTCGCTCCAAGGAGAAAAGGCCGAGTTCACTCAACCTATTCTCATAAGGCATGCTCCCCAATCCAGACAGCATCCTTATAATTCTCCTCTGCATCCTTTCTACAGTTTGCACATCCTTCCTGTAGTGAGGTGACCAGAACTGAGCACAGTACTCCAAGTAGGGTCTGACTAGGGTCCTATATAGCTGCAACATTACCTCTCAGCTCCTAAACTCAATCCAACGGTTCATGAAGGCCAATGCACCGTATGCTTTCTTAACCACAGAGTCAACCTGCGCAGCAGCTTTGAGTATCCTATGGACTTAGACCCCAAGATCCCTCTGATCCTTCACACTGCCAAGAATCTTACCATTAATACTATATTCTGCCATCATATTTGACCTACCAAGATGAACCATTTCACACTTATCTGGGTTGAACTCCATCTGCCATTTCTCAGCCCAGTTTTGCATCCTATCAATGTCCCGCTGTAACCTCTGACAGCCCTCCACACTATCCACAACACCCCCAACCTTGGTGTTATCAGTAAATTTACCAACCATCCCTCCACTGCCTCATCCAGGTCATTTATAAAAATCATGAAGAGTAAGGGTCCCAGATCAGATCCCTGAAGCACACCACTGGTCACCGACCTCCATGCAGAATATGACCCATCTACAACCTTCTGTGGGCAAGCCAGTTCTGGACCCACAAAGCAATGTCCCCTTGGATCCCATGCCTCCTTACTTTCTCAATAAGCCTTGCATGGGGTACCTTATCAAATGCCTTGCTGAAATCCATATACACTACATCAGTGGTCCCCAACCTCCAGACTGCGGACCGATACCGGGCTGCGAAGCATGCAGGGGTGCAGTGGTAGCCGGAACACACCCAGCACATCTTTAAGAAAAAAGCCGAAATAAACAAGCTAATTGGCACTTAATTAATTAGCTTGTTTATTTCGGCTTTTTTCTTAAAGATATGCTGGGTGCGTTCCGACTACCACTGCACTCCTGCATGCTTTGCGGCACGGTAATGGCCCACGGCCTGGAGATTGGGGACCACTGCACTACATTTACTGCTCTACCTTCATCGATGTGTTTAGTCACATACTCAAAAAATTCAATTAGGCTTATAAGGCACGACCTGCCTTTGACAAAGCCATTCTGACTATTCCTAATCATATTATGCCTCTCCAAATGTTCATAAATCCTGCCTCTCAGGATCTTCTCCATCAGCTTAGCAATCACTGAAGTAAGACTCACTGGTCTATAATTTCCTGGGCTATCTCTACTCCCTTTCTTAAATAACGGTACAACATCTGCAACCCTCCAATCCTCCAGAACCTCTCCCATCCCCATTGATGATGCAAACATTATCGCCAGAGGCTCAGCAATCTCCTCCCTCGGCTCGTACAATAGCCTGGGGTACATCTCATCCGGTCCCGGTGACCTATCCAACTTGATGCTTTCCAAAAGCTCCAGCACACCCTCTTTCTTAATATCTGCATGCTCAAGCTTTTCAGTCCACTGTAAGTCATCCCTACAATCGCCTTTTCCTTAGTGAATACTGAAGCAAAGTATTCATTAAGTACCTCTGCTATCTCCTCCAATTCCATACACACTTTTCCACTGTCACATTTGATTGGTCCTATTCTCTCACGTTTTATCCTCTTGTTCTTCACATATTTTTAGAATGCCTTGGGGTTTTCTTTAACCCTGTCCACCAAGGCCTTCTTATTACCCCGTCTGGCTCTCCTAATTTCATTCTTAAGCTCCTTCCTGCTAGCCTTATAATCTTCTAGATCGCTATCATTACCTAGTTTTTTGAACCTTTCATAAGCTTTTCTTCTTGACTAGATTTACAACAACCTTTGTACACCATGGTTCCTGTATCCTACCATCCTTTCCCTGTCTCATTGCTCCTATATCATATGGTCTTATAATTAAATTTAAAAAGTAGTGCAAAAAGAGGGCAAAAGATAGTGAGGTAGTGTGCATGGGTTTGTTGTCCACTCATAAATGTAAAGGTGGAGGGTTTTCCTGAAGCGTTGAGTGTGTGTCTTCTGGCTCCTGTGCCTCTGCCTTAAATGTAGCAATGAGAAAATCAATGGATGTTGCCTTTTAGAGGCATCATCTTTTGAAGATGTCCTAGATTCTGGGAAGGCTAGTGCCCATGGTCGGACTGGGTGAATTTACAAATTTCTCCAGCTTTTCCCAGTCTTGTGGCCAGGTTCCTTCCAATCCTTTTTCCAGGTGTTCTGGTCACTATTTAACCTTCATAATATAATTGCTGACCGTGAGATAAAAACAGAGAATACTGGAAACACTCAGCAGGGTTTTTAGCCTCTGTAGAAATAAAAAAAACGGTTAACATCTCAGGCCTGGGCTCCGTCATCAGAACTCAATATGAGTTCTTGGTAAGTTACATTCCAACTGCACAGGTAATGTTGGCTGTAAAGTTCCTGTATGGACTGAAGGCTGTGTTTAATGCATCGTTGTTTTTCATTGTAGATCCAATCTGTTGATTAATTTTGGCCTAAGAAAGCCTACCATAATACTACATGGAAAAGAATATTGAGTTATTTGATAAAATAACTAAAATAATCAATCAATTAGGCAGTAGATTTGATGTGTGCAACATAATAGCATGTGCTACTCTATATAAAATGTGCATATTTCATTTCCGCCATCTCTGTTCTCTTTTACTACCATGCATTTATTCCATTCAAGTATGTAAAACCACTTCCTGTGACACTAACTAAAACCAGGACCGGAACACTGTGGCGTTCAGCAGTTGTTCATTGGATAAGGAAGGTTGTGTGTTCTCAAATTGTTATTGCTTAGTTTGAAGCTTAACTTCAGGCTTATTCTCCAGAATATGACAAGATCATCACTTAATTGTGCCAACTCTAATTAGGCTAAGAACAAAGTCATAGGGAGAGAATTACAAATCTGATAGTACCAGACAAAGTCAGTAACTGTTATGAGTACCCAGGATGCCTGGGATTATAAATTGCATGCAAAAGCAAGGAAATTATAATGAAACATTAGGTCCATATTGGAGATTTGTGCTCAATTCTGCATACTCTACTGGAAAAAGGACATCATATGGAATAAAGAAACAGCAGCAGGAGGAGACAGTTTGGCCCCTTCAAGCCAGCTTCAGCCATCAGACTGTGGCTGCTCTTTTATTTCAACACCATTTCCAGCACCAGCACTATATCCCTCAATCCTCTGAATAGTCAGTCTCTGTCTTGAGCATAATCAAAATCGGAATCAGGTTTATTATCACTGGCATGTGTCATGGAACTTGTTAACTTAGTTTGATGCAGTACATGATAATATAGAAAGACAAAAAAGTAAATTACAGTAAGTATATGTATGTATATTGAATAGATTAAAAATAGTGCAAAAACAGAAATGCTATATTTTAAAAAGTGAGATAGTGTTCATGGGTTCAGTGTCCATTTAGGAATCATATGACAGAAGGGAAGAAGCTGTTCCTGAATCGCTGAGAGTGGATCTTCAGGTTGCTGTACCTCCTTCCTGACAGTGTGACCTGGGTGATGGGGGTCCTTAATAATGGACATCGCCTTCCTGAGACACTACTCCTTGATGATGTCTTGGGTACCACAGAGGCTAGTACTCAAGATGGAGCTGACTAATTTTATGACTTTCTGTAGCTTTTTTTGGTCCTGTGCAGAAGTGCTCCCCACCCTGCATATTAGACAGTGATGCAGCCTGTCAGACGGTACATCTCCACGGTACATCTATAGACATTTTCGAGTGTATTAGTTGACAAACTAAATCACTTCAAACTCCTAATGAAATATAGCCACTGTATTGCAGTCATTGAGTGCAAGGTTGTTGCTGTGACAGCACTCCACTCGTTGGTATATCTCATTCCTGTACGCCCTCTCGTCTCCATCTGAGATTCTACTAACAATGGTTGTATCATCAGCAAATTTATAGATGGTGTTTGAGCTATACTTAGCCACACAGTCATGGATATAGAGGGAGAAGAGTAGTGGGCTAAGCACACACTCCTGAGGTGTGCCAGTGTTGATTGTTAGCCAGGAGGAGATATTATCACCAGTCCGCACAGATTGTGGTCTTCCAGTTAGGAAGTTGAGGATCCAATTACATATGGAGGTACAGAGGCCCAGGTTCTCTAACTTATCAATCAGGATTGTGGGAATAATGGTGTTGAATGCTGTGAATTAGTCAATGAACAGCATCCTGACGTAGGTGTTTGTATTGTCCAGGTGATCTAGGGCTGTGTAAAGAGCCATTGAGATTGCATCTGCTGTAGACCTGTCAGTCACTCTAACCCTCTTTGACGGGAAATTCCAAAGATTCCAAGCTATTCTGGTGAAGAAACTTTTTTTCCAGAATGTTTCTGAGTTGCCTTATTTGAGCCTGTGATCCACATTCGAAGATAAAGATTAGCTTTATTTGTCACATGTACATCAAAACATACTGTGAAATTTGTCGTTTATATCAAAGCAAATCAGCGAAGATTATGTTGGCAGCCCACAATTTTCATCACACTTCCGCGCCAACATAGCAGTAAATGTGCTAACTCTCTAACTGTAAATGTATATTTTTTGGAATGTAGGAGGAAACCTACACAGTCGTGGAGAGAACATACAGGCTCCTTACAAGCGGCAGTGGGAATTGAACCCTGATCTTACAGCTGGTATTGAAATAGCTTTATGCTAACTGCTATGCTACCAAAGTTTCAAAGAATGTATAAATTATACAACCTTGAGATTTGTTTGCTCACAGTAGCCACAAAGCAAGAAACCCAAAATAACCTGATTAAAAATAAATAAAAGACCAACACTCGTTGTCTAAGAGAAAGAGGAAAAACACAAATCATGCAAACAATTGAAGGAAGCAACAACATTCCAAGCCAAGTTGAATCCTCAGATCTAAACCCTGGAGTAGGCCGAAAAGCCTTGGTATCAGTTCATTCTAATAGCGGGCATGGAACACAGCAGCCAGGGCAGTCTTCATAGCCTCTGTGCCATGGAGAGTGGAGTGACCATTGCAGAGAGCAAGCGAAATTGGCTCTCGCCTCCAATCCCAACACCGTCTTTCCAGTTATCATGCCGCCCAGCATCCTAGTTGAGGAAACATTTCTTGATCTACTCTGTCAGGCCCCACTGGACTTTTTTTTTCATGTTTCTATGAAGCCACTTCTGATTTTTCTAAACTCCAGAGCTCATGCCAGCTTATTCGATCTCCTCTCACAAGGCAACCCCCTTCATCCTAGGAATCAGTCTGGTAAATCAAAAACAGCAAATACTGTACTGGAAGTGCTCAGCAAATGAGGCTGCATCAGTTAGTAGAGATATAGA
This sequence comes from Mobula birostris, assembly GCF_030028105.1. Classification (NCBI taxonomy): domain Eukaryota; kingdom Metazoa; phylum Chordata; class Chondrichthyes; order Myliobatiformes; family Myliobatidae; genus Mobula; species Mobula birostris. Next base: position 59,634,017 of record NC_092392.1, read on the forward strand.
GTCAAAGATTCAAGTCAATAAATTTATTTGGAGATGCAGCATGGTAATAGGCTTCTGGCCCACGGAAGCAAAACTGTCTACACCCATGTGATCAGTTAACTTACTAACAGGACATCTCAGGAAACTAGAGCACCTTGAGGAAACCCACATGTTCATGGGGAGAATGTACAAACTCCTTACAGATAGCAGCGGAATTGAATCTGTGTCGCTGGCACTGTAATAGTGTTATGCTAACCACTATATTACTGAGCTACCCTTTCTTAACGATGAAAGATAAAGGGTGAATGACTTCAAACATTTACTCTTTTTCTCTTCCCACAGAGGCTGACTGACGTCCTGAGTGTTCCACCATTTTCTGGTTCTATTTCAGGATTCTCAATATCTGCAGTTTTTTGCTCTAATTAATGTGGTGAACTTTGTTGCTCCATGTCAATGACAAATGTATCCTTGCACAAGTAGAGAGAGCAGACCTGTAGAATATTTTCAAAAATACACTCTCATCAAGATACTGTATAATTGAAGCAAGAAGTCCTTGCTCCTATATTTAAGTCCTTTAACAGAAAGACTAGCAAACCAGCTGCCTTCCTAACTGTTTGTTGAATCTTCAGTGATTCATATCAGATGCTCAGATCCTTCTGAACAACACTTCTATCACTTAAAAAGCTACTCCACGCTTTTGCCATGTATTCATCAATCAAGTTCACTCCTGTTCACTGAGCCAGCATTTGTCTGCTTAAGACCTCTTACCAATTTCCCATCTTGCTATCACAGTGAACTTGGATATCTCAACAAATCTTAGCAGATCATAATCTGTTGATCAGGATTTTCCTTTCATCAACCCACAATGACTCTGTGATTAGTCTCTGTGCCCTGTTACCTCTTCCTTCACAAATTCTTTTATTACTTTATTCTTTGGAATTTTATAGAAATTTTAGTTACATTTTGGTTTTAAATATTCTGAAAATAATTTTTTTTTTTAAAAAAGTGATGTAAATCCACTTGAACAGATTTCTACGTTCTTGGACTGTGTGGCATTTAAAAATAGCTGGAAGGTTTTTGACAGCATCAAGTCAGTGCTTTCCAAGGTATGTGCGGCAGGGCCTTGGGATAAAACAAGAGCTCCAACTGCTGGTTGGAGCTGGTTCTGCCTCTTGTGTGTGGAAGGTCAGGTCATATGGCTTTTGCATTTGGAAATAAAATGAATGTTGGTAGGTAGATACCAAGGGTAACAAGTGTGGGCAACGGTGTGATCAATGAAAAGGAAACAAATATATTTAAATATGAAACCATTTACAGCAATATGGATAAGAGGAAGGGTGTAGACAGCCCTCTCAAAAACCCTGCACAGGCACAGGATAAACAACACATTTAGGAAGAATTGATTCAATTCAGATTCAGATTAAGACTTATTTAGCACATGTACATAGAAACATACAGGGAAATGCATCATTTACATTAATAACCATCACACCCAAGGATGTGCTGGGGGCAGCCCACAAGTGTTGACACACATTCCTGCACCAACATAGCATGCCTATAATGTCCAGCAGAATAACACAAGCAACACCAAAACAACAACAGCAAAGCAAACCCCTTCAACACACATCCATGGACAGGTCTCCCATCCCTGGATACGTCACCTTTGGGTTCAGATTCACAGATGTCAAGTCTCCAACTTCGGACTTCGCCCCAGGACTTGCCAGTTACGGATTCGACTTCCATACTCACATGGATCTCCAAACCCTGTGACTCATTCGGGCCTGTACCTTCGGTCTTTGGAATTTCTGGAATACGTGCCAATTACATATAAAGAGGCAGTTTGTAACTATAAAGAACTGACTTAATGCAGTAAAAATAAAATGATCCCCCAAATATTAGCTTGTCTGTTGAACATTTTTGTTCATTTTCCATTCTATTATGTTCTCACAAAAAATTGGTATTGGTTTATAATTGTCATGTTTACTCAGATACAGTGAAAAGCTTGTCATGCTTACTGTTCATACAGAGCAAATCACTATACAGTGCACTGAGCTAGAACATGGTAAAACAGTAACAATAAAAATAAACTGCAAAAACTACAGAGAGAGAGCAGTGCAGGTAACCAGTACAGAGCAAGGTCATCATGAGGTAGATTATGAGGTCAAGAGTCCAATTTATCATACAAGACGTCTATTCAAGAGTTTGATATCAGTGGGATAGAAGTTGTCCTTGAGCCTGGTGGTATGTGCTTTCAGACTTTTATATCTTTTGTCTAATTCTTGACTTCCTGACCAATAAAGCATAATCTGTAAGGATAGGCAGCAACATCTTCACTTCAGCAATATCAACTGTGGAGATGGACAATCCACAGCAGAGAGTGTGTTGGAGAGCTACCTTTTAATCTGGACAGCAATCAAGACTTTAAAGGCAGAGTTTCATGGCAATTTATGAAAAAGAGCTTTGCCCAGCGACTGATTGGTGTTTGGGATTCATTAGCAAGATAAATTAAAGGAAAGCAGTGGCAAGCAGAGCGGCCATCGTCTGAGTGGACAGAGTCAGAGTAGTCATCTTGAGCCTTTAGCTCTTCCAGACTACAATGAAAAGAGGTTTCAGTCAAAGTAGAATAAAATACTCTTCCTTCTCCAGCCTTGTATCCCTTTTTCCAATCAACTTCCCAGCTCTTGGCTTCATCCCTCCCCCTCCTGTCTTCTCCTATCATTTCGGGTCTCCCCCCCCACCAACTTTCAAATCTCTTACTATCTCTTTTTTCCGTTAGTCCTGACAAAGGGTCTCAAACCATAACGATGACTGTATTTCTTCCTATAGATACTGCCTGGCCTGCTGTGTTCCACCAGCATGTTGTGTGTGTTGCTTGAATTTCCAGATTTTCAAATAAAAACTCTGGGTTAAGTTTTTCCCCCTTCCCTTCTTTATATCTGCGCAGTTAGGACAGTAGAGACAGGATTGTAGAATGCTCCTCTTGAAAGATGTGGGAAGGCAGGGAGACATCCAGTGTTCCTGACGACTACAACTGGGAGAAGTGCATCCAGGTGCACCCTCTAACAAATTGTGTTAAAGAGTTGGATCTGGAACTGGATGAACTCCAGATCATTCAGGTGGCTGAAGGGGTGAAAGACGGGATGTATACAGAGGGAGGGGGATGACCTAACAAAGGAAAGTCACAGTGATTGGGTCTCTATCACTGAGTGCTCCTGTGACTCAGAAGGGAAGGGGAGAGAAGAGGCATGCTGTGTTGTTAGGGGATTCATTATTTAGGGGAACAGTCAGGAGGTTCTGTGGGCGAGAACATGATTCCTGGATAGTATGTTGCCTCCCGGATGCCAGGGTCCGAGATATCTCAGATCGAGTCTTCAGCATTCTTTAGTGGGAGAGTGAACAGCCAGAAGTTGTCTATGTAGGTACCAATGACATGGGTAGGACAAGAGACGGGGTTCTGTGTAGGGAGTTAGGTGCCTAAGTTGAAGGGCAGGACCACCAAGGTTGTGATCTCAGGACTGCTACCTGTGTCATGTGCTAGTGAGGCCAGAACTAGGAAGTTTATACAGTTTAATATGTGGCTAAAGAGTTGGTCCAGGAGGAAGGGCATAGATTTTTGAATCATTGGTCTCTCTTCCAGGGAAGGTGGGACCTGTACAGAAGATATGATTTGCACCTGAACTGGAGGGGGACTAATCCTAGTGGGAAGACTTGTTAATGCTGCACAGTGGGGTTCAGTCTAGAGTTGCGGAGCCTATCTGGTTCCCGTCCAGAGTGTCAGAACAGTTAACGGAGAGGTTGTGAAGGCAGATGTTGGTAAGGCCTCAGACAAAGTCAGGAATCAAAAGGTTGAGCATGGTGGGGCTAGTATCCTGAGCTGCATATATATCAATGCAAGAGCGTAGACCAGTACTTGGAGCTATGATGTTGTGGCCATTACAGAGACTTGGATGGCTCAGGGGCAGGAATGGTTACTTCAAGTGCCAGGCTTTAGAAGTTTCAGAAAGAGGTGGGGGTGTGGCACTGTTGATCAGAGATAGTGTCACAGCTGCAGAAAAGGAGGAAGACATGGATGGATTGACTACAGAGTCTCTGTGGGTGGAAATTAGGAACAGGAAAGGGTGAATAACTCCACTGGATATGTTTTATAGACCACCCAGTAGTAACAGGGACATCGAGGAACAGATAGGGGGACAGATTCTGGAAAGGTGTTATAATAACAGGGTTGTTGTGGTAGGAGATTTTAATTTCCCAAATATTGATTGGCATCTCTAGAGTGAGGGGTTTAGATGGGGTGGAATTTGTTAAGTTTGTTCAGGAAGGTTTCTTGTAGATAAGCCTACAAGAGGAGAGACTGTACTTGATCTGGTATTGGGAAATGAACCTGGTCAGGTGTCGGATCTCTCAGTGGGAGAGCATTTTGGAGATAGTGATCACAATTCTATCTCCTTTACCATAGCATTGGAGAGGGATAGGAACAGACAAGTTAGGAAAGCGTTTAATTGGAGTAAGGGGAAATATGAGTCTATCAGGCAGGAGCTTGGAAACATAAATTAGAAACAGGTGTTCTCAGGGAAACATACAGAAGAAATGTGGCAAATGTTCAGGGGTTATTTGCGTGGAGTTCTGCATGGGTACGTTCCAATGAGACGGAAAGGATGGTAGGGTACAGGAACTGGTGTACAAAGGCTGTTGTAAATCTAGTCAAGAAGAAAAGAAGAGCTTACAAAAGGTTCAAAGAACTAAGTAATGATAGAGGTCTAGAAGATTATAAGGCTAGTAGGAAGCTTAAGAATGAAATTAGGAGAGCCAGAAAGGGCCATGAGAGGGCATTGGTGGACAGGATTAAGGAAAACCCCAAGGCATTCTACGAGTATGTGAAGAGCAAGGCGATAAGACGTGAAAGAATAGGACCAATCAAGTGTGACAGTGGAAAAGTGTGTATGGAACCGGAGGAGATAGCGGAGGTACTCAATGAATACTTTGCTTCAGTATTCACTACGGAAAAGGATCTTGGCGATTGTAGGAATGAATTACAGCGGACTGAGGAGCTTGAGCATGTAGATATTAAGGAAGAGAATCTGCCAGAGCTTTTAGAAAGCATCAAGTTGGATAAGTCACTGGGACCATTCAGCCCAAGTCTGCTCCACTATTCAATCATGGAATTTTCATTGAAGTGTGGCAAGGAGAAAACAGGGCTGCTGGGTGACCCATTGAACAAAGCTTTTGGTTTTTAATCAATGGCTGTGGAGATCTAAAGCACATACATGTGAAGCTGATCTTGCTCAATGGGCACTTGATTGGCTTTTAGTAGTCATACGACATATTTACACAACTTCTTAAAACAAACTTGTTTTCATTCCAACTTCTGTTGCCATTAAGTAAGTTTTGGAATCTGGTACATCTCAACTAAGATTTATTTGAGGCAAGTATTTCTCTTACATATTTCACTTTTGTGCTATAATCATCTGAATTTTCAAATGGCTTTATTCAGTGGTTTAATAGGCAAGAGAGTCTAGGTGACTTACTCCTGTTCTTTCTTCTGTAAACTCAGTATACAAGTTTAAAGAATATAGCCTGTAAACTATTATACCAATGCTTTGGGGGTAGAATAAAAAGAGAGAGGGATAATGTGTGGCACATTAGATTATCAAATTATGGAACTTCACAGCAACAATTTGTTAATTTTTTGTCAGTTGAGTGACCCAAAAAATGAACATCAAATTCATATTGGGTGGAGAAAGTGCATTGTTTTAATGATTAAGGTTTAACTGTACATGAGTGTTATGTTGGTTCATAGTTTGCTGAGTCTGCCATTGTGATGAAAGCTAAAAGTTAGTTAAGCAATGCAAAGCCAAATCATTTTAAGAAAATTTGAATCTGAAATTAGGTTTCCTGATACATTTCTAGCATTCATTTCTTTAAAATGTTAACAAAATTATTAGTATTAATTTGAGACATTCCCTCAGATCCAGCCTCCTGTTTACTCCACTATCTGTAAATCTTTTGTTTAAACCGGTTTACTCTGCAGTTTAGACAGCACCAGGAGAATAAGCAGCAGATCAAATAAACTGCTTATTATAAAATTTTGAAAGATAATTCAGCCTCATAGTTCTCGCTCCCCACACCTCCCTTTTCTACCTCCTACTTAAAAATCACAAACCTGGTTGTCCAGGTAGACCCATTGTTTCAGCTTGTTCCTGCCCACTGCGTACCTGCGTACCTCGACTCTGTTTTATTCCCCCTGATTCGGTTCCTACCCACCTACATCTGTGACACCTCACATGCTCTAGATCTTTTCGAGGATTTCAGGTTCCTGGCCCCCATCATCTTATTTTTACTCTGGATGTCCAGTCCTTATACACCTCCATCCCCCTCCAGAAAGACCTCAAAGCTCTCTGTTTCTTTCTGGACACCAGGCCCAACCAGTTCCCCTCCACCACCACTCTCCTCCGCCTAATGGAACTTGTCCTCACTCTTAATAATTTCTCCTTTGGCCCCGCCCACTTCCTTCAAACAAAAAAGGGTAGCCATGGGCATTCGCATGGGTCCCAGCTATGCCTGCCTGTTTGTTGGCTTGTGGAGCAGTCTATATTCTAAGCCTACACTGGTGACCGTCCCGCACTTTTCCTGTGCTACATTGACAACTGCATTGGTGTTGCTTCCTGCACCCGTGCTGAACTTGTCGATTTCATCTATTTTGCCTCCAACTTCCACCCAGCCCTCAAATTCACCTGGTCGATTTCCAGCACTTCACTTCCTTTTCTTGATCTCACTGTGTCTATCTCCGGAGACAGCTTATCCACCGATTTTATTATAAACCAACGGACTCTCACAGCTACTGGGACTATACTTCGTCCCACCCTGTCTCTTGTAAAAACACCATCCCCTTCTCTCAATTCCTCCGCCTCCGCTGCATCTACTCTCAGGATGAGGCTTTTTAATTCTAGAATGAAGGAGATGTCCTCCTTTTTCAAAGAAAGGGGCTTCCCTTTCTCCACCATCAACGCTGCCCTCAACTGCATCTCTTCCATTTCACGCATGTCTGCTCATACCCCATCCTCCTGCCAGCCTACCAGGGATAGGGTTCCTCTTGTCCTCACCACCTCCCCACCAACCTCCGCATCCAGCTCAGTATTTTCGGAAACTTCTGCCACTTCCAACTGGATCCCACCGCCAAACACATCTTTCCCTCCCCCACTGCCCCTCCCAACTTTCTACTTTCTGCAGGGATCACTCCCTATGCAACTCCCTTGTCCATTCGTCCTTCCCCACTGACCTCTGGCCTGGCACTTATCCTTGCAAGTGGAACAAGTGCTACACCTGCTCGTAAACCTCCTCCCTAACAGGGCCCCAAACAGTCCTTCCAGGTGAGGCGACATTTCACCTGTGAGTCTATTGGGGTCATATACTGTGTCTGGTGTGGCCTCTGTATATCAGTGACACCTGACGTAGATTGGGAGTCTGTTTCACCAAGTATTTACGCTCCATCTGCTAGAACAAGCAGGATCTCCCAGTGGCCACACTTTAATTCCACTTCCCAGTCCCACTCCAGTACATCCATTCATGGCTTCCTCCACTGTCGGGATAAGGCCACACTCAGGTTGGAAGAAAACACCTTGTATTTCGATTGGGTAGCTTCCAACCTGAAGGCATGAACATTGATCGCTCAAACTTCCAGTAATGCCTCCACACACCCCACTTCCCCACCACCCATTTCTCATCCCCTTGTCCCTTTCTCATGCTGTCATGTTATCTCCTTACCCGCAAATCACCTCCCTCTGGTGCTCCCCCCACCCCTTCTTCTTTCTTCCATGGCCTTCTGCCTCTTTCACCAATCAACTTCCTAACTCTTTACTTCTGCCCTCCCCCTCCAGGTTTCACCTATCACCTGGCGCTTCTCTCCCCCTCCCCCACCTTTCAAATCTCCTCAGCTTTTTTTCTCCAGTCCTGCCAAAGGGTCTTGGTCCAAAACATCGACTGTACTTTTTTCCATAGATGCTGCCTAACCTGCTGAGTTCCTCCAGCATTTTGTGTGTTGCTCAGATTTCCAGCATCTGCAGATTTTCTCTTGTTTGTGGAAAGATAATTGTGCTTTTTTGGGTGTTGGGGGGGGGGAATCTCCATTTACCTCTGTATTCATGACAATATTAGCTACTAGTGTACAAGTTGCTAATTTGGTATTATGACTGATGTAGCTGGTAACATGTCAAAACTGGCAAGCATGAAAATTGAAAGAAGTTTAGGTGCATTTTAATAGACCCAGCACAACGGGAGGAAGACCAAAGAGCTGACAACTGCTGAAGCTTTAAAAAGGGTTTTGAACAAAGAGAGCTACTGTTGTACAAAAAAGTTTGTGCTGTGGTAAATTAGAAAGGAGTCTCAAGAAACCGCAGATGCTGGAATCTGGAGCAAAATACAAACTGCTGGAGGAACTCAGAGAGTCAAGCTGTATCTGCAGAGGAAAATGGACAGTTGACTGACAATTTCTCTCTATAGTTGCTGCCCAACCCACTGAGTTCTTCCAGCAGTTTGTATTTTGGAGCAAATTAGAAAATCTACTTAAATAAGTCATGAGATTCTTTTTTTTATTATTATACAAGTCATAATGAGCCATCAGAGATAGCTGATACAATTGCAGAACACCAGAAAGAGCAGAGGGTAAATGAACCCTAAATATTTTTCCAAACAAGTATAGGGAGCCAGGATATGAGCATGAGAAAATGGGGGCATTTTCAATCACCCTGAAGACATTCTGAACCTTCCCTTCAGGTCTCTACATCCCAGGCTTAGTCACCAGCAATGACTATCACTTCATGTTATCATGAAATCAGTAAGTGTACCAAATGGATGAAGAGATATGGACCTTGTAACTGTATACAATACTTAGCCAGTCCTTTGGAGAGTCAAAGGTAACAGTGCTTCAAATCCAGTTTGGTAGATTCCAAAGTGAGAGAACCCTATGTGGGATCCATTCATTGGGGCTGTGGGGGGGGGGGGGTCAGGTCAGGGAGTAAACAAGAGGTTTAAGGTTTTTCAGAAAGAGAATCTTCCTCAGTTTAAGATGGTGAGGAATGATGGCAGAGTGAGGTGCTCTCACTTCCACAGGATGTATCTATGCCCTTTGGCCAGCAACTCACACAGGAGCCCTTCAATCCATACACAAAGCTAAAGATTTTATGGCAGTGGCCCTCAGTCACCTGATCAGATTTTATGGGGTGGCAAGTGTTGATTGATAGTTAGGAATGCCCTGATGAATTTGATTTTGATTGGAATTGGAATTGGTTTATTGTCACGTCCCAAGAACAGTGAAAACTTGTTTGACATAAGGTTTGTATCAGATCATTAGACAGTGCATGGAGGTAGAACAAGGTAAAACAATAGTGATACAGAACAAAGTATAAAAGCTACAGAGAAAGTGCACTGCAGATAAACAATAAGGGATAAGATCAGAGGTGTGAGGGTGAAATAGGGAACTGTTGAATAATCTGGTAAGTGGGGTAGAAGCTGTCCTTGAGCTCGGTAATTATGTGCTTTCAGGCTTTTGTATCTTCTGCTTGATGGGAGAGGGGAGAAGGGAAGAAGTCGAGGGTGGGTGGGCTCTTTTATTGATTATGCTAGGTGCTTTAATGAGGCAGGGTGAAGTAGAGGCTGCCATGGGTTGAGGTTTTTCTTTTAGATACAGCATTGGCACTGGTCCTAGGTGCCCGCTGTGGGTTTTCTGAAGCTCTCTGTATGGGGTGATCACTGTGTTTCACGAACAGCTCAATGTCAGGCTTGGTCTTTAAGCACATTATCCAGTTCCCAAGTGGAAAATTGCCACAACAGCAGCATGAATCCAGTCTTAACAAATACTACCCCATTTGAGGTTGCAGTGCGGTGTAAGAGAGGAACCAACAACCTGCATTTACGTAACACCTTTATTATAGAAAAAATGTCCAAGGCACATCACAGAAGTATGATCAGAAACCAAATGTAGAAAAGAGATTACATCTAAATTCTGATTTTATTGGACATAGGCTCAAACTAGTACAAGACTGATATTTTTCTTCACACAGTGATCAAAGCATGAAATGGACTTTTAGGCAATGTAATTAAGGCAAATGTCCCACAGTTTTATTTCTTGAATTGTAGTGTGCTAAATTCCTTCCTTAACTACTGATCTCAAAGTTGCAAGCATATGCGACATTTGATTCACAAAAGATCCCATTAACTACAAATGAGTTGAACAGTCAATTTTTTTCTGAAAATGTGTGTTTCAGGGAACACATCTTCAAATGACCACTTCCTCAAGGAGCTTCAGTTTAATTCCTCAACCAAAAGATGGGATTTCCCTAATAAAAGTGTTCCTTTTGCCATGCAGTTATTTGTCAGCCTAAATTCTGTGCTCAGTTTTTCAAGAGTTGATACAACCTGTGCCTCAGGAGCAATAGTGCTACTAAACCAGCAAACTGGGAGAAACCTGTAAGTCCAGAATGAAGCAACATTAAACCTTATTATTTGGCAGTACTGCTGGTCTGTCATCAGGAAGTACAGTTTTAGCTTTGTTAAAAATAAATGAAAAATTATCAATTCTTTCATCCAAGAGGTTCTTGGTTCTACCATCCCCTACTTAAATCAATGTTGCTTTATATTCATCTTTCTGGCACATTTATAAAAACATTAGTGTTGAAAAAATTAATAGGAATATCTTACATAAGTTGGCACTTTGAATTCTACATGTTGTTCGCTCCATGAAGAATCATAGACTCTCATTACAATAGTTAAATAAATACATAAATCTAACTCATGCCTGCATGTATAAATCCTTGCCAGACTATTTTACCTTAAATATCTTACAACACATATTAAATAAGGCAAAATAGAATAAAGTTAAAATATACAGGAAAATTGGGTGACATTTAACAAGCTTTTTGATGGACTTAAAATGCACATTTTAATAAGCTTTGTAAATCACATGAATTAACACGTATTGATCTCAGTGCTACACAATCATGTATTTGTCCAAGGTTATCCCACTTCTCACTTATAATAACATTACAGAAACAAAACTCATCTTAGAAGTGTTCCCTTTTCCAGCAGTTAAAAGCCTCCAAATTAGTTCAGATGGCAAGAATCATATTTTTGTCCAGTTTCTTCTCTTCACTTTGAATCACCCTGGTTATGACGCCACTGACACTGGCAATTTATCAATAAACCACCAAATTCTCGTCTGTTTTTTTGCTGTACACATCGTCTGTTTCCAAATGTAGGCGCCATAATTAAGTACAATGTCTTTATTTAGCATCCATGCACGTATACTTTTGAGTTGAGTTGAACGTGTAGTGATCAGAACAGGAGTCTGAGCAGATCTTAGACATAAAAACTTGGGGGTCAACCCAGATGAAATCAACTATATTTCACGAACATGATCGTTTAATCTACAGTGTCCAGTACCAGACCATGTACTGATCTTTCTCATGAAACCATCAGGGATAGTAAATGACGATTCCATCTATATATAACAATAACAAATCTTTGATCCTTGCATTTTAAGGTTACTGACACACCTTGGAATTGCAGCTCAGTAATAGGCCATAGCTTAAGTCACAAAAAACAATTGGAGATTTACCTACAAAATTATGTAGCCAGACCATTGAAACATGTGCTGGCCAGTGGTATAGTGTCATCAGCACCATTCAAAACTAATGGTCCCAGGTTCGAACCCGGCTGGCCCCTTGCATGCTTTCCCTGTGTGCTGGGTTGAGCACTAAGCTAGCAACTTGGTCTCATAAAAAAAAAAAATAGACAAATGCTAAGGAAATGGCAAAAAAAAATGCTGCCTGATGTGCCACAAGGTGCTAAAAGGAATAACAACCATTGAAACATGGACTAGTTTGTTTTGGAGAAGCTGAGTAGGAAATTGCAATGGCCAAATTTTCTTCTTGTGCCAGTTTTCAGAGAACACCAGAGTGAAGAGTGAGGGTTTTTGGGGTGAAGCAGAATCTCTGTAGTTCATTCTGCAAACTGAGATGAATCTTTATCAACAGGTGCGTGTTTGAGTATCCCCTTAAAATCTTTTGAAGATTCTTTGAAGTATCAACGACACACTTCAACACCTGAGCTTAGTGTAGTTTTCACAAAATCATTTCTTGAAGTCCTTTCACTAAGTGGGTGTCTATTTTGTTGTTATAGCACAGTAGCTTCCTGGAAAACCTCTACCCATCTGTTGAAAAATGTAAACAATTGTACGTTACTATAATTCTTGTGCCTCACAGATCCCATTTACAAAGCAATGAACCATAGTTTTGAATTACACATGTTTTAAAAAAAAGGTGATTCTCCACTGCCTTGTACCTGGGTAATAGTAAAACCTAGCGACATGCACGTTACAAAAAGCATCTCTGACTGTGTAACCTAACTCTGTTATTTGGAGAACTGGAATAGTCTATTCATTGCCTCTGTTTTCTTTCCTATTATTTACTGCACATTATTAAAAACCTGTTGAAATATAATAGTTTACCCCAAATGTGGAAGCTGTGAGTGTGGGTGCAGAGGAAGTTGGTATATGTGCGAATTGAAAATGGGAATATATTCTCCCGATGTTTACAGACAGATATTTCAGATTCTGCTAGATAAAGTGAAGATATTTACAGAAATTGGGAGAGAAACCAGCACACATTCTGATTGTGATTTCACTGGTGAAACTAATTTTAGAACTAAATTTTGACTGAGATGTAAAGAGATCTAAGGATGCATCAATATTCAGTAAGCAGAGGAATGAAAATATGAGCTGGAACTATTATTTTGAAGTCCTTGCAACACAATGACTGTGAGGCAACGAATATTAGTTTATATTATATGAAGTATTCAGAATTAGTCTGTGAACAAACATATAAGGGGAAAGTGGCCCAGCATTATGGGAGCTTCGTCAGCTTTGGCATTGCACATAACTAGACAGCAGTGGCAGAAAAGCAACTTTCTGCAGGCCTACAGGAAAAAAACCTAAACTAGATGGATGACAGACGGGTGGCAATTCAATCTTAGATTTCACTTCTTAAAATATATTTGGTTATGTGAAGTTGTCACTCCTAACAAGGCTGGCACTTACAGTCCATTCCTTATTACCCTTGAACAGAGGAGAGAATTAAGAATCAATCACACTGGTATACCTAGGTATCAGCTACGCAGATTTCCTTTTCTGAAAAATACTCGGGGACCAATAGGGTTTTGCCAGCATCCAGTAGTTTCATAGTTACTGTTCCCAACTCTAGGTTCTGATTACAGATTACCCATGAAGGCAGATCTGATGAACCAAACGTTCATTTATTAGATTGCTCATCATATTTAAAATTTTATCATTCAAACTAATCCACTAGCCTGCTGTATAGCACCAATTAACTATCAAATTGCACAGAGACAAGTTTTCAGTTTACAATATTCCAAGACTTTTAACGTTTGTACTTCCTGTCAACATTTCTGTCACAAATTCCTAGTTCCACATTTGGAATTTAGAGAAATTTCTTAATTCGGGGTTGTGAATCTCTGGAACTCTCTATCAAGTACCAAAAACTTCAGTCAGACTTTGATAGATTTTGAGCTCTAAAGGAGTCAGAAAATGAGCAAGAAAATGATGGTATAGTGGCATCTGCACTGGACTTCGAGGTGAGTGAGTGGTCCTGGGTTTGAATTGGGCAGCTCCTTGCACATTTTTCATTCTTGCTGGGTTGAGTGTCGAGCTAGCAACTCGGCCTTGTAAAAAACACAAATGCTACAGAATCAGCAAGGTTGCCACTCAATACACCACAGGTGCGGAGAGGAGCAACAAGGAAGAAAATGTTGAAACCCAGAATGAGACCTGATTTTAATGAACAGCTGAGCAGGTTCAAAAGACCTCACGACCTGTGTCTTCCATGACATTGCCCAAAAAAGGAACAGAAATAAGGAAGAGATAGAAGAAACTGAAGATGCTGGAATCTGGAGCAACAAACCTGCTAGAGGAAGTCAGTGGGCTGAGACAAGTATGAGGCTGGTGGAAAGAATCATTAAAGTTTCAAGACAAGATAAGGTGTAGAGGTGAGAAATTATGTGTGGCCATGATAATCATGTTCAGAAGGGATTGGGTACCTTGATACAATTTCGGCATTATTTTAGATTTACATATATCATACTTATTTTTATACAGGAGTTGATAATCTCCCATGGAATTGAAAATTAAGTAATGAAGAAGTAGCCACTTTAAAGTTTTCAGTTGTCCATTGGCAGGGCCTTTGTTTTGTACTGCTTATAGTTTATCATTGCTTTGTGCAAAGGCCAAAGCAACAAAGCTGACTGGATGTTGGAGGCTGCAGGCCATAAACTAAAGTGAGCATCCCAGGAGAGAGAATGCAGGGTGTGGGCTGGGTCAGGTGTGATCTTGTCTATTATTTCTTCTCCCCATGGACCCATACTTTTGTTACTCTCTTCATTTCACATATTTGTACAAATGACTATTTTATATTTCTTAGGATTTTCATCTCCTTTTTTGACTAGCCTTGGGATGTTTCAAGCCCCAATTCTCAGGCTTACTACTCTTCTTTGTAGCCTTTTCATTCAGTCTAATATGTTCAACCTTGAATTATTGATGAATTAGTTTTCTTGTACATATTAAACATATATTTTTAAAATATTTAAAGACACCAAATCTTTTAAACAATTTCCCAGTTTATCATCAAATCATACCCAATCATTTGGCTTGAAGACTTTTATTTCAACTTCGGTCAGTCACTGTTGAACACTGCGCACGATTATGTCATTATGGTCACTCTTGCTTAGGATTATTACTAAACCTCTCTTATGGCACATTAGCTAAAGTAACCTGTTCTTTGATGCATTGACCTTTCTGACCTTTCATCAGAAACTTCACTTTCATGTGGAACTGATACAAAGATAGTATATGGACAACATGATCAATATGGGCTCCATAACAACAAAACCTGTTTTCAAAACTTTTAAAGACTCAAGAAAGCTAACTGCTCCACGTAAAATTTCCACTTCAGATAGATTTAAAGCAATAGTGACCACAAATATTGCTCGACTCACTGCAAGTAGTCTGCGTAGGATCATGAAATCATACAGCACAGAAATGGGCTCTTTTGGCTCACCTATCCATGCTGTGATGTCCACCTACACTAATTCCTATTGCTGCATGGGGCCCGTATCCCTCTATGCCTTTCCTAGCAAATGCCTCCAGGATGTTACAATTGTATCTGCATCTACTAACTCCACAGGCAGCTCACTCCAGACCCTCTGTGTGAAAAACGTGCCCTCATATCACCTTTAAATTTCTCCCTTCTCACTTTAACCCATTATTCTCTAGTACTCGACTGCCCAATCCTGGGAAAAAATTCTAATTATCTATCCACTTCATAATTTAATGAACCTTTATAAAGTCATCCCTTAGTCTCCAATCTTCCAAAGAAAATAGCCCCAGCCTATTTAATGTCTCCTTACATCCACAGCACTCTATTCCAGGCATATCCCAGTGAATCTCTGCATTTCCATTACATTCTTCAATACTCTGAGCAGTCTAGTTTGGATTTACAGCATCCACTGTGTTGTACTCACCTTCGAGCTGTGTGAGGATCATCTGCTTTAAACACATAAAACAGCGTTCTTTTATGAAGCAACTGAAAAATCACTTTGAGGTCTGAAAGATCATCTTCCACTTCTGAAACTGTGAATCCAAGTAACGGTTGACTCTCCAAAGCTGCAACATCCTTTGATTTTGAAAAAGTACATCAGAAGTAAAGCTTTATTCAATATATTAAATAGAGATATTAATATAATATTTGCTGTAACCAAAGTTTTTGCTATTGTGGACCACAGAGCAACAGGGTATTATAAATCCACCAAACATAAATTCACATTTTATTTTTATTCCTAAAGCACCTGACACAAGAACATTTGATTTAATATTATACACAAAAGGTACAGCCTTTATCTATGCTAGTAAAGCTAGCTTGCAACATTTAGCACTGCACAGTCAGATAGTCAACTTGCATTAAATTTCATGTATACGCACACACACAAGACAATAAGACATGGGAGCAAAATTAGGCCATTTGGCCCATCGAGTCATGCTCCACCATTCAATCATAGCTGATCTTTTTTTTCACCCTCCTCACCCCCACTCTCCGGCCTTCTCCCTGTAACCTTTGATGCTGTGTCCAATCAAAAACCTATCAAGCTCTACCTTTAATACACCCAATGACGTGGCCTCCACAGCTGCCTGTGGCAATAATTTCCAAAAATTCACCACCCTCTGGCTAAAGAAATTTCTCTGCATCTGTCTTAAAATGGATGCCCCTCTACCCTGAGGCTGTGCCCTCTTGTCCTAGACTCCCCCACCATGGGAAACATCCTTTCCACATCTACCCTGTCTGTTCAACATTCAAAAGGTTTCAATGAGAACGCTCCTCATCCTTCTAAATTCCAGCGAGTATAATAACCCTTTCATTCCTGGAATCATCCTTGTGAACCTCCTCTGAGCCCTCTCCAATGCCTGCACATCTTTTCTTAGATGAGGAGCCCAAAACTGTTCACAATACTCAAGGTGAGGCCTCACCAGTGGCGTATAATGCTCAGCATCACACTCCTGCTCTTCTTCGGGAGAAGGCTCAGGAGCTTGAAGACTCGTACGGCCAGATTTGGGAACAGCTTCTTTCCAACTGTGATAAGGCTACTGAACGGATCCTGACCCGGATCTGGGCTGTACCCTCCAAATATCCGGACCTGCCTCTCGTTTTTTTTTTTGCACTACCTTACTTTCCATTTTTCTATTTTCTATTTATGATTTATAATTTAAATTTTTATATTTACTAATTTTTAATATTTGTAATCCAGGGAGCGGGAAGCACAGACTCAAATATCGCTGTGATGATTGTACATTCTAGTATCAATTGTTTGGCGACAATAAAGTATTTTAGACCTCTTAAAATGAATGCCAACATTGCATTCGCCTTCCTCATCACCGACTCTACCTGCAAGTTAACCTTTAGGGGGTTCTGCACAAGGATTCCCAAGTCCTTTGCTTCTCAGTTTTTAGGATTTTCCCCCATTTAGAAAATAGTATGTGCATTTATTTCTTCTACTAAAGTGCATAATCATGCATTTTCCAACAATGTATTTCATTTACCACTTTCTTGCCCATTCTCCCGATTTGTCCAAGTCCTGCAGCCCCCTGCTTCCTCAAAACTACCTGCCCCTCCACCAGTCTTTGTATCATCTGCAAACATGGCAACAAAGCCATTTATTCCATCTTCTAAATCATTAATATATAGCATAAAAAGAAGCAGTCCCAACACTGACCCCTGTGAAACACCACTAATCACTGGCAGCCAATCAGAAGAGGATCCTTTTATTCCTACTCACTGCCTCCTACCAATCAGCCAATGCTCGAATCATGTCAGTAAACTTCCTGTAATACCATGGGCTCTTAACTTGACAAGGAGCCTCATGTGTGTCACCTTGTCAAAGGCTTTCTGAAAATCCAAATACGAGGGGTGATTGATAAGTTCATGGCCGAAGGTAGAAGGAGTCAATTTTAGAAAACCTAGCACATTTATTTTTCAACATAACATTTACACACTTAGTCCAGTGGTCATGGAGCATACGGATCTTGGACCTCCAAAAAGTGCCCACAGCAGGGGTGATTGATAAGTTTGTGGCCTAAGGTAGAAGGAGGTGAGTTAACAACAGGAATTCTGCAGATGCTGGAAATTCAAGCAACACACATCAAAGTTGCTGGTGAACGCAGTAGGCCAGGCAGCATCTCTAGGAACAGGTACAATCGACGTTTCAGGCCGAGACTCTTCGGGAGGGGAGTTATACAGCTCTTGTTACATGCATATGCAGTTCAACTCTGAGTGAGTATGCAAAAAGTTTGAGGTTAATAACTCATTAGGGGTGATTGATAAGTTTGTGGCCTAAGGTAGAAGGCGATGAGTTATTAAATTCAAACTTTCTGCATAATCACTCAGAGTTGAACTGCATGTGCATGTAAAGAGAGCTGTATAACTCATCTCCTTCTACCTAGGCAATGAACTTATCAATCACCCCTGCTGTGGACACTCTCTGGAGGTCCAAGTGTGTAAATGTAGGAGGGGACTATGACAAACAAATGGCAAACTAAAAAGCCATCTCATAGGCATTCAACAAACTCAACTCACTCTCGGTTTATTTACAACCTGATTTTCCCAATTGACCTGCATATTGAAATCTCCCATTGCCCTTTTGACAGGCATTGTCTATTTCCTGTTGTAATCTGTGGTCCGCATCCCAGGGAGGCCTGTATATAACTGTCATCAGGGTCCCTTTACTTTTGCAGTTTCTTAAATCAAACAACAAGGATTCAACATCTTCCAATCCTTGGTCACATCTTTCTACTGATCTAATGCCATTCTTTACCAGCAGAGCCACACCACCCCCTCTGCCTACCTTCTTACCTCTCTGATACAATGTGTAACCTTCGACATTTCCCTCCCAACTGCAACAATCCTTCAGCCATGATTTAGTGATGGCCACAATTTGTTACAGTGCAACAAGATCATCCACCTTATTTCTTACACTCCCTGCATTGAGATATAACACTTTTAGAGTGCTGTATTTGCTACCCTTTTTGATTCTGTATCCGTAATGCACTGATTGCCCTTGGGTTCAGGTGCAGAGAGTGAGTCAGTCTTACTCTCTCACACCTCCCCCCGCCCCATGAAAAGTATTTACCCTCATTGGAATTTTTCATATTTTATAGTTTTACAACACTGAATTACAATGGATTTAACTTGGCTTTTTTTTAAGACACTGCAACAGAAAAAGGCTCTTTTGTGTCAAAGTGAAAGTAGATCTCTACAAAGTGATCTAAATTAATTACAAATATAAAAAAAATTGATTGCCTAAGTATTCATTCCTCCTTCAAGCCAGTATTTATAGATACACCTTTGACAGCAATTACAGCCTTGAGTCTGTTTGGATAGGTCTCTATCATAACTGTGCAAATTTTCCCCATTCTTCTTTACAAAACTGCTCCAAATCTGTCAGATTGCATGGGGATCATGACTGAACAGCCCCTTTCAAATCCAGACACAAATTCTTAATTGGATTGAAGTCTGAACTCTGACTTGGCCACATTAGGACTTTGTTGTTTTTAAGCCATTCTCGTGTAGCTTTGGCTTTATGCTTGGGGTCATTGTCTTGTTGGAAATGAAATCTTCTCCCAAGCTGCAGTTCTCTTGCAGACTGCATCAGGTTTTCCTCCAGGGTTTCCCCGTATTTTGCTGCATTCATTTTACCCTCTATCTTTACAAGCCTTCCAGAGCCTGCTGCAGTGAAGCATCCCCACAGCATGATGTAGCCACCACCATGCTTCACGGTAGGGATTGTGTTTTTTTGATGATGTGAGGTGTTTGGCTTACGCCAAACATAGCACTTAGTCTGATGGCCAAAAAGCTCAATTTTGGTCTCATCAGACCATAGAACCTTCTTCCAGCTGACTTCAGAATCTCCCACATGCCTTTTGGCAAACTATAGCTGAGATTTCACATGAATTTTTTTCAACGGGGGCTTTTTCTTTGCCACTCTACCATAAAGCTGCAACTGGTGAAGCACCCAAGCAACAGTTGTATGCGCAGTCTCTCCCATCACAGCCAGTGAAGCTTGTAGTTCCTTCAGAGTTGTCACAGGTCTCTTGGATGCCACCCTCACTAGTCCCCTTCCTTGCACGGTCACTCAGTATTTAAGGATGGCCAACTCTAGGTAGGTTTACAGCTGTGACATATTTTTTCCATTTCTTCACGATTGACTTAACTGTACTCCAAAGGATATTCAGTGATGTGCAAATTTTCTTGTATCCATTTCCTGACTTGTGCTTTTCAATAACCTTTTTGCAGAGTTGCTTAGAGTGTTCTTTTGCCTTCATGGTGTAGTTTTTGTCAGGATACTGACTCACCAGCAGATGGACCTTCCAGATGTCTGTCTGTCTCGGTACCATTTCCGATGCAGACTATGGTGACCATGGTTTTCCATGCAGATCTATCCTTCATTTTTTGGATGACTTCCATTTCCTCGATGTGTAGCCACCTGGCTATGCTTTTGATGTACATAAGCCAAGGTCTTCCTCTAAGTTTACTCCCCTCAATCTTTCCAGAGAGTATGAGTTTTTCTAGTTCATGGTTCCGCATGATGTGTCCTAGGAGTCTGAGTTGTCTTTCTCTTATTGTTGGTATGAGTGATCAAACTGTTTGGGCTCTTCTGAGAACTTCTTCATTTGATGTGTGTGTGGTCCATGATATTTTTAACATTCTCCTGTAGAACCATAATTCAGCTGCTTCTAGTCTCTTTTCCATTGCTGGGGAAATGGTCCAGAATTCACTTCCACAAGTCAGGATAGAATAAATGTAGCACTGCAGTATTCTGTTTTTAGTGTACGTGCTCATCTTTCTGTCTGTTAATATGGTCTTCATTTTTTGGAAAGCTTCTTTCGTCATTGCTATTCTGTATTTGATATCTGTGTCGCACCTGCCATTACTTGTTATTAAGCTGCCAAGATATTTGAATTTGTTGACTTGTTTGATGTTTGCATTTCCGATACAAGTGTATTTTTACTACAGTCAACTGAAATACCTCGAGAGTGAGTATATATATGTATGTGAGTGTGAGAGAGAGAGAGAGAGACAGACAGACAGACAGACACACACACAGTACTGTAACTAAATTCAGGGATTATCAAGAGGCTGAAAACAGAAAAGCATGAGCAACCTGGAGCATTGCAGGGCTGCAGAGATGGGGAAAGGTTGATGCCACACCAGGATTTGGAAACAAGCCTATGAATTTCAAAACAGGCATTGCAAAATACATCTGCATGTGGATTAGGATGTAGTTCAGAGACAATGCGTTGAAGATAAATAGGAAGAGGCACCTGAGTTAATGTTTTTATGTGTGGGAAGGGATGTTATTGTCCAGTTACAATTGAATAAAGGTTACTGTTAGGTCAAAAAGATAATACAAGTTAATGCTTATCCTAGAACCAGGAACCTCAATACACATAATTACCACTCTCATTAATTCCATACTTTAGAGTTATAGGTGTTCTGTTCACAAACAGTTATGCAGTGTATTAGTTCACTGACTCTTACCTCACTGGCAGCATAAGTGTATAACACCTTGTCCTGAATGACAAACCAGAGCCGTTTCCATGGTTTCTTAGTGCCTTTTGACCGATATAGATAGCCACTCATAGATGAGGCTCCAGTATTTGCTGATACCTGAAATATTTAGCAGAGTACACTTTATTGTCTCGCTTTACATTTAGCACTTAGAAGAAATTTTGGGTTTGCAGTTCTTACAACAATGCTGAGGAAGCAGAGTTTTCTAACATTTTGGTTTTATAGTTTATATTTCTTTTACTTCATATTGTGAACAGTCAGGCCATTCCAAGTAAAACAGAAATCATTGTTAATATTTAGCAGCTCAGGCAACATCCATGGAAGGAGAAACACCCTTAACTTCAGGTTGATGACCTTTTGACAGATTTGGAAATTCTCACTGACAGAATTGTCACTGAGTTGTTGAGTTAAACATGGTGTTGAGTCCAGAAGACTCCAACATGCCTTATCAGAAGATGAAGTGATAATCCTTGAAGCTGCAGTTTCATTGTTGGAAAGGTCACAGGTTGGGGAAATCAAATCAACTTTCCGGAGTTACTGTAGTATTCCTGACAATGCAAGTAACTTTCTGGAGACAGTGTTTCCAGCAATGTAACCTCAGCTTCGAAAGATACCCGTGACAAGGATTGTGAATTCAATTCTCCATCTTCTGACCAAATCCATTAAATCCTTCTGGCTTGATATTATGTCTAGTTGTTAGATGAACAAACTGCCTGAAGAGCTATCTTTTGTAAATGAGAGTAGAATCTATTGCCATAGATTGTTGAAAATCATTTAAAAAAAAACTGTAAAAGCTTGAAATCAAAAACCAAAAAAAAAAAACACTGGAAATACTGGGAAGGTCAAAATGCATCTGTGGGAAATGGAACAGACAGCATTTCAATCCAAAACATTTACTCAATTTTTCTTTTCACAGATTTTGTTTAACCTACTGAGGCTTCCTGACATTTTCTGTTGCTATAGATTGCTACACTTTCAAAAGGCAACCTCTCTGGCAATTTAATACCTCTGTCCACCTGCACTCTCTGTCCAACAATGTTCCAAACAATGGTAAAGCAAAGTAATGCAGCAGTACTTCAGCTTCCATGTAAGAACATTGAGACTTTCTGGACTTGATTTTAACAGTTCTGATAATGAGCATTGCTAATCATAGAGCACTACAGCACAGAAACCCCATCTAGTCCATACCAAACTGTTACTCGCCCTAGTCCTATCAATCCACACCCAGACCGTAGCCATCCATAACCCTCCCATCCATGTACTTATCCAAACTTCCTTTTAATGCTGAAATTAAACCTGCATCCACACTTCCAATGGCATCTTGTTCCACTCTTTCACCACCCTCTGAGTGAGGTAGTTCCCCCTCAGGTTCCTCTTAAATATTTCACACTTCACTCTTATCCTATGACCTCTAATTCTAGTCTCACCCAATCCAAGTGGAAAAAGTCTGCTTGCATTTACACTACCCATACCCATCATAATTCTGTATATCTCTATCAAATCTCTTCTCGTTCTCCTACATTTCAGGGAATTAAGTCAACACTTATTCAATCTTTCCCCTATAACTCAGGTCAAGTCCTGGCAACATCCTTGCAAATTTTCTCTGTAATATTTCAATTTTATTTACATCTTTTCAGTAGGTAAATGACCAGAACTGCAAACAATACTCCAAATTTGGCCTCACCAACTCTAATAAAACTTCAATGTAATGTGTACAGGAAGTGGGATGTTATTTTGATTTATGAAAGCCAATGTGCCAAAAATTCTTTTTATGACCCTATTTTTCTATGATTCCACTTTCAATGAATGATAAATCTGTATTCCCAGATCCTTTTATTTTACCATACTCCGCAGTGCCCTACAGTTAACTGTACAAGTTCTAATCTGTTTTGTCTTCCCAACACCTCACACTTACTTTCTTGCAGGCATTCACAGCAGAACAAAGAAATACAATCAATAAAAAACTACAAAGACTGATAAGTAATTAAGTTGCCAGAGGAAAAAAAACTGTGCAAATACAAAAACACACACAATAATAAATAAATACTGAGAACACAAGTTTCAGAGCCCTCGAAAATGAGCATTCAGTGTTGTGGTGAAGTGACAGTACCCACACTAAGTCAGCAGCCTGATGGTTGAAGAGTAATCGCCATTCCGAACCCAGTGCAGTGGGATCCTTTATGATGGATTCTCCTTCCTTGTGGCATCATTCTTTGTAGATGTGCTGGATAGTGGGGAGGTGGTGGTGGTGGGCGTTTCTTTTCCTATGATGAACTGGGCTGTATCCACTACCTTCTGTAGGCTTTCCATTCTTGGGCACTGGCATTTTCATACCAGGCCTCGATACGACCAGTTAGCTTACCCTCCACTGTGCATCCCTAGATTATCTGTCAAAGTTTTAGATGACGCAGTGAATCTGTGCAAACTTTAAGTAGAGGCACTGCTGTGCCTTCTGTGAAATGACAATTAGGTGCTGGTCCCAAGACAGCTCCTCTGATAACATCCAAGAATTTAACGTTACTGACCCTCTCCACCTCCAGTTCCCCAAATGAGCACTGGCTCATGAACTCCCGATTTCTTCCTCCTGCAGTCACTAATCAGCTGTTTGCAATGCCGACATTGAGTAAGAGGTTGTTGTTGTGGCACCACTTGACAGATTTTCAACCACCCTTCCTTTTTGTCGATCATCACCATCTCTGATTCAGCCAACAACAACGTCATCAGCAAACTTAAATATAGCATTGTAGCTGTGCTTAGCCACACAGTCATAAGTACAAAACGACTAGAGCAGGGGGCTAAGTACCAAGCCTTGTGATGCACCTGTGCTGATGGAGATAGTGGAGGAGGTGTCGTTGCCAATCTGAACTGACTGAGGTCTGCAAGTGAGGAAATTGAGGATCCAATTGCATAAGGAGGTTTCAAGAGCTAGGTCTATTTATTGAGTTTATTGATTCGTTTCTTGTCACTTCACATTTGTCTGCATTAAGTTTCATCTGGCATTTCTGAGCCCATTTTCCCATCTGACCCAGATCCCGCTGCAAGCTTTAATAGCCTTCCTTAATGTCCACTACACCTCCATTCCTGGTGTTATCTGCAAATTGGCTGATCCAGTTAACAACATTAGTATCCATATCATTGATATAGATGACAAACAACAATGCACCCAGCACCGATTGCTGCAGCACACCACTAGTCATTGGCCTCTAGTCAGAGAGACAATCATCTACTACCACTCTCTGGCTTCTCCCGCTAAACCAAGCAGTAATTAAATTTAAAAACACAAACACGAGGAATTCTGCAGATGCTGGAAATTCAAGCAACACACATCAAAGTTGCTGGTGAACGCAGCAGGCCAGGCAGCATCTCTAGGAAGAGGTACAGTCGACGTTTCAGGCCGAGGCCCTTCGTCAGGACTAACTGAAGAAAGAGCTAGTAAGGGATTTAAAAGTGGGAGGGGGAGGGGGAGATCCAAAATGATAGGAGAGGACAGGAGGGGGAGGGATGGAGCCAAGAGCTGGACAAGTGATTGGCAAAAGGGATATGAGAGGATCATGGGACAGGAGGCCCAGGGAGAAGGAAAGGGGGGGGGGACCCAGAGGATGGGCAAGGAGTATAGTGAGAGGGAGAGAGGGAGAAAAAGGAGAGTGAGGGGAAGAATGTGTGTATATAAATAACGGATGGGGTACGAGGGGGAGGTGGGGCATTAGCGGAAGTTAGAGAAGTCAGTGTTCATGCCATCAGGTTGGAGGCTACCCAGACGGAATATAAGGTGTTGTTCCTCCAACCTGAGTGTGGCTTCATCTTTACAGTAGAGGAGGCCGTGGATAGACATGTCAGAATGGGAATGGGATATGGAATTAAAATGTGTGGCCACTGGGATATCCTGCTTTCTCTGGTGGACAGAGCGTAGGTGTTCAGCAAAACAATCTCCCAGTCTGCGTTGGGTCTCGCCAATATATAGAAGGCCACATCGGGAGCACCGGGTGACGCAGTATATCACCTCAGCCGACTCACAGGTGAAGTGTCGCCTACCACCCCACCAGCCTCCGGGTCCAATATATTATTCTCTGAAACTTCCGCCACCTCCAACGGGATCCCACCACTAAGCACATCTTTCCCTCCCTCCCCCCCCCCCCGCTTTCCGCAGGGATCGCTCCCTACGTGACTCCCTTATCCATTCGTCCCCCCCATCCCTCCCCACTGATCTCCCTCCTGGCACTTATCCTTGTAAGCGGAACAAGTGCTACACATGCCTTTGCACTTCCTCCCTTACCACCATTCAGGGCCCCAGACAGTCCTTCCAGGTGAGGCGACACTTCACCTGTGAGTCGGCTGGGGTGATATACTGCGTCCGGTGCTCCCGATGTGGCTTTCTATATATTGGCGAGACCCAACGCAGACTGGGAGATTGTTTTGCTGAACACCTACGCTCTGTCCGCCAGAGAAAGCAGGATCTCCCAGTGGCCACACATTTTAATTCCACATCCCATTCCCATTCTAACATGTCTGTCCACGGCCTCCTCTACTGTAAAGATGAAGCCACACTCAGGTTGGAGGAACAACACCTTATATTCCGTCTGGGTAGCCTCCAACCTGATGACATGAACATTGACTTCTCTAGCTTCCGCTAATGCCCCACCTCCCCCTCATACCCCATCCGTTATTTATATACACACATTCTTTCTCTCACTCTCCTTTTTCTCCCTCTGACTATACCCCTTGCCCATCCTCTGGGTTCTCCCCCCCCCTTTCCTTCTCCCATGATCCTCTCATATCCCTTTTGCCAATCACCTGTCCAGCTCTTGGCTCCATCCCTCCCCCTCTTGTCTTCTCCTATCATTTTGGATTTCCCCCTTCCCCTCCCACTTTTAAATCTCTTACTAGCTCTTTCTTCAGTTCGTCCTGATGGAAGGGTCTCGGCCTGAAACGTCGACTGTACCTCTTCCTAGAGATGCTGCCTGGCCTGCTGCGTTCACCAGCAACTTTGATATGTGTTGCAGTAATCAAATTTACTGCTTCATCTTGGATACCGAACGACATCTTTCCACAGATGGTGCTTGACCTTCTGCATATTTCCAGCATTCTCTGCTTTATTTTATCTAAGATATTTTAATTTTGTATTAACATCATGGAACACGGTAGTGTCGCAGTTAGCTTGACTATTGTAGTGTAAGTGACCCGGGTTGAATTCTGCTGTTGTCTGTAAGGAGTCTGTATGTTCTCTGAGAGTTGCCCCAGGGTGCTGTGGTTTGCTCCACATTCCCGTGTGTTAGTCAGTCATTGGTCACCTGGGTATAACTGGACCAGGAGGGCCCATTGGGCTGAAAGGGCCTGTTACCTTGCTGCATCTCCAAATAAAACACCTGCTTCAAACTCCTCTTAAAGGCAATGGTTAAAAAGGCACTAACCAAATTAGTCCACTATGTAGCAACATGAAGGCACATTATGAACACTTTGAACTGCAAATCAAGAATGAGATACACCCCTAATATATGGCTACTGATAATTCTTTACATTAGGATTTGTTACTAGTCAGGGAAAATGTCATGGCAGTGCTCAGTCACGACAGACTGGAGAAATCTTCTAGTGAGGCTCAATGGGTGGAACTGGCAATAAGAATGGTTAATGGGGCTATATTACAGACCACCCAACAATCTGTGGGATTTAGAGGAACAAATTTGCAGAGAGATTGCAGACTGTTACAAGAATCACAAGAAATGCAAGTGATTTTAAACTTTGCTCATATTGACTGGGACTCCCATACAGGTGTCCCCCGATTTTCGAACGTTCGCCTTACGAAACCTCGCTGTTACAAAAGACCTACATTAGTTACCTGTTTTCGCTAACAGAAGGTGTTTTCACTGTTATGAAAAAAGGCAGCGCGCGCCCGAGCAGCCAAGCTCCTCCCCCGGAACTGCATTCTAGCCGGCTTTGCTTAAACATGTGCCTGTGAGCAGCTGTTAGCAAGGTGAGTTCTAAGGTATCGGAAAAGCCTAAAAGAGCTTGTAAGGGTGTTACACTTAGCGTAGAACTAGACATAATTAAGTGTTTCGATCGTGGTGAACGAAGTAAGAACAAAGTGAGTTTGGCTTGTGGAAGTTGACGAAGATGATGTTGAAGAGGTTTTGGCATCCCATGACCAAGAACTGATAGATGAAGAGCTGATGCAATTGAAAGAGGAAAGGATAACAATCGAAACCGAATGCAGTAGCAAACGGACCAAAAGTGAAGTCGTCCATGAACTGAACG
Organism: Mobula birostris; assembly: GCF_030028105.1. Taxonomy (NCBI): domain Eukaryota; kingdom Metazoa; phylum Chordata; class Chondrichthyes; order Myliobatiformes; family Myliobatidae; genus Mobula; species Mobula birostris. Next base: position 59,661,421 of record NC_092392.1, read on the forward strand.
TGAATCAACTGTGTGAGATTTTCGCTGCAATTGACAACAATGATTGCAGAAAAGCACGACTTTAATTTTGAAAGGGTACGTAGGTTTAGGGCATATTTGCAGGAATGGTTTGAGTGCTTACAAAGAACTGTATGATAGAAAAATGCGCGAGGCTAAGCAGTCAAGCATACTGTTATGTTTCAAGCCTTCCACATCAGCCACAGCAGACGATGAACCTCGACCTTTGACATCAAGGCAGGCAGACACAGAAGATGACCTGCCTGCCCTGATGGAAACAGACGACGATGAGATGACACCCCAGTGTCCCACCACCCCAACCCCCAGGCCGCGGACCGATACATTGCCGCGGAGAATGCAGCGGTAGCCGGGATGCACCCAACACATCTTTAAGAAAAAAGCCGAAATAAACAAGCTAATTAATTAGGTGCCACTGATTGCATCGCCTCTGATCTGGGCTGACATTTGCGTGCTGGGCGGCACCTAATTAATTAGCTTGTTTATTTCGGCTTTTTTCTTAAAGATGTGCTGGGTGCATTCCAGCTACCGCTGGACTGCTGCATTCTTCACAGATCGGTTGGCAGCCCGGGGGTTGGGGTCCAGTGCACCACCCCAACCTCTGACGACTCAGCCTAACACACCATCATCAGTGTGCTCGGGGCTGTCTTCCCGATTCCGGTAAGTGATACTACACTGTACATACATTATTTCTACTTTATATAGGCTGTGTATTTTTATGTGTTATTTGGTATGATTTGTCAGCTTCATAGCTTAAAGGTTACTGGAGAGAGAGTTTCTGCCGAGAGCACTTGCGTGAGATTTTCACTACGGAGAACAGTGTGGCAATGATTGTAGAAAAGTATTAATTTCTACTTTATATAGGCCGTGTATTTATCATATCATTCCTGCTTTTACTATATGTTACTGTTATTTTAGGTTTTATGTGTTATTTGGCAGGATTTGGTAGGTTATTTTTTGGGTCTGCAAACGCTCACAAATTTTCCCCATATAAATAAATGGTAATTGCTTCTTCATTTTACGACATTCTGGCTTACAAACCGTTTCATAGGAACGCTTTACCTTTGGATGGTGGGGGAAACCTGGACTGTAAAAGGACTGGATGGGATAGAGTTTGTCAAATGTATTTAGAAAAGTTTCCTTCATCAGAACATGGAGGTTCCAGTGAGAGTGTGCAATACTTGATCTGCTAGTAGGGAACGAGACAGAGCAGGTGACGGAAGTTTGTGCAGGGGAACACTTTGCATCTGGTGATCATATTGTCATTAGTTTCAAACTAAATATGGAAAAAAATAGGTCTGGTCTGTGAATTGAGATTCTAAGTTGGAGAAAGGCCAATTTTGATGTGACCAGAAAGGATCTGGCAAGTGTGGATTGGGACAGGCTGTTTTCTGGCAAAGGTATACTTGGTAAGTGGAAGACCTACAAATGTGAAATTTTTACGAAGCTTGTATGTACCTGTCAGAATAAATGGTAAAAGGTAACAGGTGTAGCGATGCTTGGTTTTCAAGAGATACTGAGGTCGTGGTTAAGGGGGAAAAAAGGTGTATAACAGATATAGACAGGTAGGAACAAATGAGATGCTTATGGAGTATAAAAAAAGCAAAAGAACACTTAAGAGAATCAGGAGGGCTAAAAGAAGGCACAAGGTTGCCCTAGCAGATAAGGAGAAGGAGAATCCTAAGGGTTTCTACAGATATATTAAGAACAGATGACTGCAAGGGACAAAATTGGCCCTCTGGAAGATCAGAACAGTAATCTACGTGTGGAGCCAAAGTAGATGGGAGAGATCTTTAATGGATATTTTGCATCTGTATTTAATCAGGAGTCGAACACAGAGTCTGTACAAGGGAGGCAAAGCAGCAGTGAGATATTGGACCCTCTACAGATTACAGAGGAGGAAGTTTTAGCTGTTTTGAGGTGAATTAGGTTGCATAAATCCACAGGGCCTGACAAGGTGTTTCCTCAGACCCTGTGGGTGACATGCAGAAATTGTAGCTCTACCAGAGATATTAAAATCATCCTTAGCAACAGGTGAGGTACCAGAGGATAGCTGATGTTCCACTGTTTAAGAAAGGCTTTAAAAATGAACCAGAAAGTGATAGGCCAGTGAGCCTGACATCAGTAGTGGGAAAGTTATTGGAAGGTATTCTGAGGGGCCAGATATATGAGTGTCCCAAGATGGTGCCAGTGATCATTCTAAATTACTCTCACTGCAATCTGCAGCATGTACCTTCCCTTCCCTCTAGCAATACTTTTAAATCGACTTAATAGTTGTCTGAAGGACTTGGCGGTCCAGGCAGGTATGGTACCTTTAGAAGATGAAGGTTCATCGCCATGGCTGGAAGGGAGATTGGGGGTGGGGGTGGGGGAGGGATGTGTGGAAATGACAAGCCAGGCTGAAATGCAGTGGGATGGGGACTCTCTACCCAGCATCTTATCAGCAAATGTACAGTCACTGGGGAACAAAATTGAGGACCTGAGGGCAAGACTCATGCATCGGAGGGAAATGAGAGCCTTTTCATTGACACATGACTTTCTCAAGGCACACCAACTACAGCGATCAGACTCAAAGCCTTCCCGATTTACAGAATAGACCTACAGCTGATTCAGAAAAGGCAAGAGGATGAGATGTGTGTTTCATGATAAACTCTCGGTGGTGCTCCGATATGGTTGTTTTGTCAAATTCGAGTTCCTCCAACTTGGAACTCCTGATGGTCAAATGCATCCGTTCTATTTACCAAGGGAGTTCTCACATGTGATCCTGACCGCAGTTTACATACCACCAGCGGCCGATTATAACTAAGCACTCGTGATACTGTATGAAGCTGTTTCCAAACAAGAAACAGTCCATCCCAACACATTTCAAATCATAGTCAGGGGCTTCATAGGAACATAGAAAATCTACCACACATGTTGTGCCGACCACATAACTTACTCTAGAAGTACTTCAGCCAGGCTGGTTTGAAGAAAACACTGCCCAATTAACATCGGCAGATAACCTGTAGCATTAGAGGTCTCAACATACTGTTACACCAAGATAAGGAATGTCAACCGTTCCATGCCCAGACCGCAGTTCAAGAAATCTGATCACCTGCCTGTCCTTCTCCTACCTGCATACAGGTAACAGCAAGAGGCTAAGAGCAAAGCTCCAGAGATTAGGACAACAAAGGGGTTGTCACGGGAGGCAGAGGAGCAGCTACAGGGTTGCTTTGAGTCAGTGGACTGAGCTGTGTTCAAGGGCTTCTCTGTAGATCTGAATGAATGCACCATGGTTGTGTATTCATTCAAAAAACTATTTGATTTATTAGACATTACTTGCTATGCTGACTATCCCAAATCAGTCCATGGCTATCCAAAGTTCAAGTATAAATTTTATTATCATATATGTCACTATATACAACCCTGAGATTCATTTTCTTGTGAGCATAATAAACAAATCCATACAATAAACCAAGAACTTTATAGGCTAGTGGGAAAGTTATTGGTAGGTATTCTAAGGGACCAGATAGAAGAGTATTTGGATAGACATGGATTGATTAGGGATAGTCAGCATGGCTGCGTGCATGGTAAGTCATGTCAAGCCAATCTTATCATTTTTCAAGGAAGTTACCAGGAAAGTTGATAAAGGCAAGGTAGTGGATGTTGGCTACCTGGATTATAGCAAGGCATTTGACAAGGTCCTGCATGGGAGGTTGGTCAAGAAGGCTCAGTCGCTCAGCATTAAAGATAAGGTAGTTACTTGGAGTAGACATTGGCTTTGTGGGAAAAGCCAGAGAGTGGTAGTGGATGATTGCCTCTCTGACTGGAGGCCTGTGACTAGAGGTGAGCTACAGGGATCAGTGCTGAGTCCATTGGTGTTTGTCATCTATATCAATGATCTGGATGATAATGTAGTTAACTAGATCAGCAAATTTGCAGATGACACAAAGATTGGGGGTGTAGTGGACAGCGAGGAAGGCTATCAGAGCTTTTAGCAGAACCTTGACCAGCTGGAAAAATGATCTGAATATTGGCAGATGGAATTTAGAAACACGAGAAAATCTGCAGATGCTGGAAAAATATCTGAGCAATGCACACAAAATGCTGGAAGAACTCAGCAGGCCCGGCAACATTTATGGAAAAGAATAAACAGTCAACATTTCTGGCCAAGACCCTTCATCAGGACTGGAAAAATAGTTGAGAAGATGAAATTTAATACAGACAAGTGTGAGGTGTTACACTTGGGTAGGACCAACCAGGGTAGGTCTTACACAGTGAACGATAGGGCACTGAGGAGTGTGGTAGAACTAAAGGATCTGGGAATACAGGTCCATAATTAATTGAAAGTGGTGGCACAGGTAGGAGTTGTAAAAGAAGCATTTGGCACATTGGCCTTCATAAATTAAAGTATTAAGTACAGGAGATGGGATGTTATGTTGAAGTTGTTTAAGACCGTAAGTCAATAAGACATAGGAGCAGAATTAGCCCATTTGGCTCATCAAGTCTGCTCTGCCATTCAATCATAGCTGATCCTTTTCTCCCCTCCTCAGTCCCATTCCTTGGCCTTCTCCCCGTAGCCTTTGATGTTGTGTCTAATCAAGAACCTATCAGTCTCTGCCTTAAGTATACCCAACAGCCTGGCCTCCACAGCTTCCTGTGGAAACAAATTCACCATCCTCTGGCTAAAGAAATTTCTCCACATCTGTGTTTTAAATGGAGGATCCTGAGGCTGTGCCCTTTTGTCCTAGTCTTCCCCACCATGGGAAACATCCTTTCCACATCTACTCTGTTTAGGCCTTTCAATATTCAAAAGGTTTCAATGAGATCCCCCCCCCTCCATCCTTCTGAATTCCAGTGAGTACAGACCCAGAGCCATCAAACATTCCTCATATGATAAACCTTCCATTCTCAGAACCACTCTTGTGAACTTCCACTGGACCCTCTCCAATGTCAGCTCATCCTTTCTTAGATGAGGAGCCCAGAACTGTTCACAGTACTCAAGGTGAGGTCTCACCAGTGCCTTATAAAGCCTCAGCATTGCATCCCTACTGTTGTATTTAAGACCTCTTGAAATGAATGCTAACATTGCATTTGCCTTCCTCATCAATGACACTATCTGCAAGTTAACCTTTAGAGTGTTCTACACAAGGACTCCCAAGTCCCTTCGCATCTCAGATTTTTGAATTTTCTCCCATTTAGAAAATAGTCTGCACATTTATTTCTACTACCAAGTGCATGACCATGCATTTTCCAACATTGTATTTCATTTGCCACTTTTCTGCCCATTCTCCTAATCTGTCTAAGTCCTTCTGCAGCCTTCCTGTTTCCTCAACAGTACTTGCCCCTCCACCAATCTTCATATCATCTGCAAACTTGGCAACAAAGCCATCTATTCCATCATCTAAATCATTTATATACAACATACAGGTACAAAGAAGTGGTCCCATCACTGACCCTTGCAGAACACCACTAGTCACTGGCAGCCAACCAGACAAGGATCCTTTTATTTCGACTTGCTGCCTCTACCAATCAGCAATGCTCTAACCAAGATAGCAACTTTCCTGCAAGCAGTAACTTGGTAAGCAACCTCATGTGTGGCACCTTGTCAAAGGCCTTCTGAAACTCCAAAATATACAACATCCACTACATCACCTTTATCTGTCCTACTTGTAATCTCCTCAAAGAATTCCAACAACAGGTTCATCAGACAGGTTTTTCCCTAAATGAAACCATGATAACTTTGTACTACCTTGTCCTGTGTCACCAAGTACTCCATAACCTTATCCTGACACTTGACTTCAACATCTTCCCAACCACTGAGGTCAGGCTAACTGGTCTATAATTTCCTTTCTGTTGCCTTCCTCCTTTCTTAAAGAGTGGAGTGACATTTGCAATTTTCCAGTTTTCTGGCACCATGCCAGAGTCCAATGATTTTTGAAAGATCATTGCTAATGCTTCCACAATCTCTACCGCTACCTCTTTCAGAATCCTAGGTTGCAGTTCATCTGGTCTGGGTGACTTATGTACCCTTGGGTCTTTCAGTTTTTTGACCACCTTCCCCTTTGTAATAGTAACTGTACTCACTTCTCTTCCCTTCAACATCTGGCACATTGCTAGTGTCTTCCACAGTGAAGACTGAAGCAATATATTCATTTAATTCATCTGCCATCTCCTTGATTCCTGTTATTATTTTTCAGGCCTCATTTTCTAGCGGTCCTATATCCACTCTCATCTATTCTTTATTTTCCTTTTAAACATGCTTGAAAAAGCTTTTTCTATCCACTTTGACATTTTTTGCTAGCTTGCTTTCATATTTCATCTTTTCGCCTTTTATGATACTTTTAGTTGCTCTCTGTAGGTTTTTAAAAGCTTCCCAATCCTCTACCTTTCCACTAATTTTTGCTTTGTTGTATGCTCTCTCTTTTGTTTTTACATTAACTTTGACTTCCCTTGTCAATCACAGTTGTTTAAGACATTGGTGAAGCCTAATTTGGAGTATTGTGTGCAGTTTTGGTCATATACCTACAGGAAAAATGTAAATAAGGTTGAAAGAGTACAGAGAAGATTTACAAGGAAGTTGCCAGGACTAGAGGACCTGAGTTACAAGGAAGGATTGAATAGTTTAGGACTTTATTCCTTGGAATGTAGAAGATTGAGAGGAGATTTGATAGACGTGTACAAAACTATGAGGGGTAAAGATAGGGTAAATGCAAGCTGTTTTTTTCGCTGAGGTTAAGTGGGCCTACAACTAGAGGTCATGGGTTAAGGGTGAAAGGTAAACAGTTTAATGTGAATATGAAGGGGCAACTTCTCAGAGTGTCATGAGAATGTGGAATGAGCACAAGTGTTGCATGCGAGCTCAATTTCAACGTTTAAGAGTAGTTTGGACAGGTACATGGATGGCAAAGGTATGGAGTGCTCCAGGTGCAGATTGACGGGTCTTTGCAGTTTAATTTGTTTGGCATGCACTAGATGGCCCAAAGGGCCTGTTTCTGTGCTGTATTTTTCTATGACTATAATTTATTCGTGGCATCCATCATCCAAGAAGTTATGTCACATATCAGCTGAATACTTCCAATTTTCATGAATTAAAGAGATAAATGGCTTTGGATATTCGTTCTTTGGGCAGGGGAAAGGTGATGATTTAACATTAATGAGTGCATTGAATATAACACTCATCGCAGTTCCACTCCATCACTATTCCTTTTGCCTTCAGAATCAGAAGCTGTAGACATTTTAGCCCACACCCAGGACGTTGCCGTTCTCAGAAGAGATGAGGCATTAACTCTTGATGGTCTGTTTATGTGCTCTAGTGGCTAACGTGCAGAGTAAAATTCCCGCACTGTCAGGTCCTACAGCTTTCTGCCACGGACCAAAGATGTGAAGGTTATTGTGGTATTTGACCTAGGCGAACTGCCCCTATTATGTAGGTGAGAGTGGCATTGGGGGAGTGGAGGGAGAATGGATGTAAATGTGTGGGTAATAAAATAGGATTATGTAAATGGTAAATTGAGAGTTACGTTCTATATCCTACTCCTTCCAATCTTTGGGCATCAACTGTGATTAGTGATGTTCCACAGAGAGCTGTGCTGGGACCTCTGCTGTTTGTCATGTATACAAATAACCTGGGTGAAAATGTAGATGGATGGGTTAGTAAGTTTGCAGATGATACAAAGATTGGTGTGTTGTGCTTAGCACAGAAGACTGACAAAGAATATAGTGAGCTATAGATCAGTTGCTGATATGGGCAGAGAAATGGCAGATGGAGTTTAACCCAGACAAATGTGAAGTGTTGCACCTTGGTAGGGCAAATGTCAAGATACAATACACTGTTTAAGTGCAAGACCCTTAAAAGTGTTGATGAGCATCAGCATGCTGGGGTACAAGTTCATCACTCCCTGAAGGTAGCCCCAGAGCTTGATAGTGTGGTTGAGATGGCATACGGCATGCTTGCCTTTGTTAATCGACGGATTGGGTTCAAAGGTCAGGAAGTTATGTTGCAGCTATATAAGACTCTAGTTTGGCCGCATTGGGAGAATTATGTACAGTTCTGGTTGCCCCATTATAGGAAGGACGGCAAGGCTTTGGAGAGGGTGCAGAAGAGATTTACCAGAATGTTGCCTGGATTAGAGGACATGTGCTATGATGCGAGGTTGGATTCTTTTCTCTGGACAGGCAGAGGCTGAGTGGAGATCTGATAGAGGTTTATAAGATTATGAGAGAAATCGGCAGTATCTCTTTTTCCTGGGTTGAAATGTCTAATACCAGGGGGTATGCATTTAAGGTAAGATGGGGTGAGTTCAAAGGAGATACCAAGAACAAGTTTTTTTTAAATATATAGACTGGTGGTGCCTGCAATGCACTTCCTGGAGTGGTGGTCAAGGCAGATGCTTTACGGGTTTTTAAAAGACATTTAGATAGGCACATGAGTGAGACAGAAATGAAAGGACATGACATTGTGCAGGCATTTAGTTGGCCATTTGATTAGTGACTTAATTTGTTGAGCACAACACTGTGAGCCAAAATGTCTGTTCTGTGCTGAACTATTCTATATTCTATCTCTCTCCTCAAAAAAGAACCCTTGACTTCTCCATCCTCGAAGGATTTATCCTGGATTCCTACTATTTCTCATCCCTCTGAAACACCTTCTGAATGTACAGCATCACCATCATATGTTGATAACATCCGGCTTTAACTCACCATCTCTCCTCTGTTGACCATTCCACTATGTCTAAGTCACCAGATTGCCCAACATCCTGTAGATAAGCAGAAATTTACTGCCTGCAACTAAATATCAGAAACATAAATCTGCCTCACCACAAATTCTACACTCAGGTGCCAGCTCTATCCTTCTCTCCGGCATCTAACTGAGGATGAACTAAAGGGCTGCAGCTTTGCTCTCATACACGAGCCAGAGGTGAACTTTCCACCTCTATAACACCCTGACTGCTCTGCCTCAGCTGAACAGCTGCTGAAACCCTCATCTGCACATTTGTTGCCTCTAGCTGTGGCTATTTCCAAACTGCGCCAAGCAGCCTGTCTGTCTGTGTCTTGTTTTACGGCAGTTGGCATCCAGCTTAATGGTGCATTACCGCCACCTTCTGCTCCGGAATGTGCATTAGACATATATTCTAAATCCCTTCACCCAATCTCTCTCTCTCTCGCGCACGCACGCACACACACACACACACACACACACACACACACACACAAAAACCTACACTTTACCCTCCCATCTTTGACCATCCTAATACCCTATTCCTGTTTATCCGTCATATCCTATAAAAAACCCCTGAACCCCTTAAGATCGCTAAAAATACCCGGACCTGTGCTCTCTCACCCATGCCTAGCAACCCTTTTAATGTGAACTCCTGCACCCCCAACTCCCTTAGTTTAATTCTCATCTCTCTCTGTATCCCATACTTCCTGCAACACAGAACTACATGTTCTACTGACTCCTGTTCCTGACATTCCTTACACAATCCTGTCTGGTGTTTCCCTATCATTTTCAATGTTTTGTTTAATGCACAGTGTCCCAGCTTTAACCTAGTCCACACAGTCTCCTCTCTTCTGTATCCACCACCTACCCTAGTACCTGCAACACTTTTTTGTATTTGATATAAATGCCTCCCTTTCCCCTCCCTGTCCCATCTTTCTTGCCACATTTGGTTGACTTTTTCCCAGATTACACACTTAACCTCTGTTTTACTGATACTAATGTGCATTTCTACATTCTCTTTCTTTAATGCCCTCTTTGCCAACTCATCCACCCTCTCATTCCGCTTCACCCCTACATGTGTTGGAACCCATAGAAATTTTACCTGACCTCCCTGATTTGCAATTCTTGTAACTAACTGAAGGACTTCATAAAGTACATCTTGCCGACTATTTGTGTGAAAAGACCTTAAACTTGCTAGAACTGAGGATGAATCTGAACATATCAATGCTTTGACTTGTCTGGCTTTCTGCACCCATTGCAATGCAACCAACACTGCCAGCATCTCCACTGTAAACACCCCTAACTTCTTAGGTGTTCTTCTGCTGACTCCAATTTCTTTTGCTGGTATAACCACCCCAAACCCTGTCACTCCTGTTTCAGATTCCTTCGCACCATCCGTATAAATGTGAGTATAATCACTATACTTTTCCATCACATGACAGTTAAATGCATTTACCGAATCTGTTTTATATCTTCCTTTCCTTTTTACCTCTAACAAATGCCAGTCTGTGTCAGGCCATACAAGCTTCCATGGAGCTACAACCGGATAAACTACTGAAGGACTTATCCTTGGAGCAAACACTCCACATTCTTTCGCGATATCATTCCCTACCCGACTAAAGGTATCCCTCTGAAACCTCCCATTTTCCCAGCACCCCTGCAACACTCTTTTAGCAGGGTGAGAATCATTGTGCCCCTGCAAGTTAGCCCAGTAGTTTGCCATCAGATGCATCCTTCTTAGTTCCAAAGGCATTATTCCCATTTCTACCTGTAGGGCTGACACTGGTGACATTTTAAAAGCCCCATTGCACACTCTCAAGGCCTGAGCCTGAATCACATCCAGTTTCCTTATAAGAGACCTAGCTGCTGATCCATATGCTATATTTCCATAGTCCAACACAGATCTCACTAAAGCCACATATATTCTCGTCAAAGCTGAACAACTTGTTCCCCATTCCCTACCAGTCAAACATCTCATCACATTTATTACTTTTTTACATTTCTCCTCAACTTTCCTGATAGGGTCTGCCCATGTTAATCGTGAATCAAATATAACTCCCAGAAATTTAAATGATGCAACCCTTTCTAATTCAACCCCATACATCCTTAACTTCTTCCCTACCTCAACTCTTTTCCTGGTAAAAAAAAATACAGTTTGAGTTTTTTCTACTGAAAATCTACATCCCCAATCATAACCCCACTCCACCACTTCATCAATTGCTTCTTATAGTTTCCTGATTATATGGTCCATGTTCCTGCCTCTTTTCCACAAGGCCCCATCATCCGCAAACAGTGACCTACCTATATCCACTGGTACCTTTGTGAAGACATCATTGATCATAATGATGAAAAGTAACAGGCTAATCACACTACCTTGAGGTGTGCCATTTTCCACTATGTACTGTTGTGATAATTCTGATCCAATCCGAACTTGAATTTTTCTACCAAACAAAAGATCTTTAATCCAATTAAAAACTCTCCCACCAACCCCCATCTTGTGCAGTTTAATTAATAATCCTTCCTTCCACATCATATCATAGGCTTTTTCAATGTCAAAGAACACTGCCACTACTGACTCTTTATTTGCCAAACAGCCTATTACTACTACCTTTAATAAACTCGGTTATGCAAAATCTCTACTGACATCACAATCACTCACACTCTGATGCCCTTTGTCCTCTTAAATTAAACCCCATTTAAAAAAAAAATCAAATCTTACCACCTTCTCGGAACCTCCACACCCACCCCAACTTCCCAACCCTCAGCCACTCTTCAATCTCCTCCTACTCTAAAGCCTCTTATAATGCTTATGTTAGTTCACCTAGGAATGGGGCAGTTAACATTTAAATCAACCCACAATCGACAACTGTGTCTTCAGCCAAACACTAGAACTGCCTTAAGTATAATTTCTCCTTTAAGATAACTTAACTTGATTAAGTTTCTTGTCATCTAAATGAACATTTCACTACGTGGTTCAGTGTCAAATTCTATAACTATTGCTCTTGTGACCCTAAGGATATTTAACTGTATTATAAATAAATAACATTGTCATAGCACAAAACAAGAAAGTCATTTGCAGCTAGATCAGAATTATCTATCGTTTCTACATTCTCCTCCCATCCATTCCAGCATAAACTAGTGTGAGCTAATGTACTAATGCTGTTAATATTCTGTCTACCAATGTAGAAATATTAGATTAACAAATATGAGCTTCACATTTCCTGTTGAAAAACAGGAGAAGAAAAAAATCACTCACATTCATAAATCCCTAAGACCATTGTTGGTAGGATCTCAGGTGGTGGTGAGAGGGCGTACAGGAGTGAGATATGCCAACTAGTGGAGTGGTGCCGCAGCAACACCCTTGCACTCAACATCAATAAGACGAAAGAGCTGATTGTGAACTTCAGGAAGGGTAAGACAAAGGAACACACACCAATCTTCAGAGGAATCAGAAGTAGAGAGAGTGAGCAGCTTCAAGTTCCTGGGTGTCAAGATCTCTGAGGATCTAACCTGGTCCCAGCATATTGACGTAGTCATAAAGAAGCAGCTATACTTTATTAGGAGTTTGAAGCGATTTGGCATGTCAACAAGTACGCTCAAAAACTTCTATAGTTGCATTCTGACAGGCTGCATCACTGTCTGGTATGGAGGGGCTACTGCACAGACCGAAAGAAACTGCAGAAGGTTGTAAATCTAGTCAGCTCCATCTTGGGTACTAGCCTACAAAGTACCCAGGACATCTTTAGGAAGCAGTGTCTCAGAAAGGCAGCATCCATTTTTAAAGACCTCCAGCACCCAGGACATGCCCTTTTCTCACTGATCCCATCAGGTAGGAGGTACAGAAGCCTGAAGGCACACACTCAGCGATTCAGGAACAGCTTCTTCCCCTCTGCCATCCAATTCCTAAATGGACATTGAAGCTTTGAACACTACCCGACTTCTTTTTTTAAATATACAGTATTACCATTTTTTAAATCTATTCAATGTACATAATTGATTTATGTTTTCTTTTTCTCTCTGCTAGATTATGTATCGCATTGAACTGTTGCTGCTAAGTTAACAAATTTTACGTCACATGCCAGTGATAATAAACCTGATTCTGATTCAAGCGAGCATGGAATCAAAAGAAGCGAGAAGAAAAATAACATATTGATCACTTGAGTTTGATGCTGACCTCAGACGGATTTTGTGTGGAATTTTCATGTTATCCCTGTGATTTCAAGGGTTCCACGCACCCCCCCCCCCCCAAAGGAACTACAGTTTTCTCCCTTACCCAAAGGATGTGCTGGTAGGTTACATGGCCATGGTATATTTATCAGGCAGAGGCAGAAAGGTTTTTGATAAGCAAGGAGTGAAAGATTGCTGGAGGCAGGCAGGGACGTGAAGCTGAGGTTACTATCAGATCAGCCATGATCTTATTGAATGGCAGAACAGACTCGAGGGCCAAATAGTATGTCTCTGCATATTGTTTGTCTACAGTCATTCCCTCTATATTTTGACAAGTTAAATCAACCAACAGACAATCAATTTCTACATCTTCAGACGTGTTTATGCCACAGTAGCATGACCAGGAAACCACTCTCTTCACTGACAGGACCTCATTAACGTAAGTATTTATGCCTTGTCTGTTGTATTGTTTTTGTTAAAACTGTGATACAGTCTGAAGAATATCAGTTTTTAAGTGTCCCACTTACTTCTTTCAGCGCTGCTGGAATTTTCTTGTGTTTCCGCCCTGAGGAGTGCTGAATGCTGTGAAAAACTGAGGTGAGGCTACTTGAGGGCTTGTGAGTCGGGGATGCCATCTTTGTCACAGGTGATCGCATTTCTAGTTGAAAACAAGAAAGGTTTATTGTACAGTAAGTGGTAAAATTCAATACAAGATCTTAAACAGCTACAGTACTAAACTGGAACAGCGTAGACCATGGCCTGTGCTTTGTTAGCTGATCTGTCTTGCATCTACATCATGCAAAACTGAGATCAGCTAATCCTCAGATTTTAAACAATTCAGTGCTTAACATGTGAAGAAAGGATGATATTTCCTCAGGACAAAGCAGTCATCCTACAGTCTGTCTCAGGAATAGCAACTCAAGCACCAAAAGGAAAGTGTTAATAGAACTTTATGTTGTACCAACAAGATTGTGGATCAATTACTAATCCATCATCTATTTGCAGAACTTCACTGCTAGCACTTTTACTCAGCAATACAGATTTCAGTGGATGGTTCAATGCTTGCTCATTGCAAGAAATGGTTTGGATGAATTAAAATACTGTCTCAAAACAAACGTGAGCAGTTTTGTGTATGAAAATATGACAAGAGTCCCTGAAGTGTCAATATATTAATTTCTTCATTGAGCAGGGATTGTTTCGAGTGAGTGGACTGGAGCATGTTCACTGTTTCATCAACAAACCTGAGTGAATGTGCCACAGTCATCACTGACCTCATACAGACATGCACAGATGAGTGTGTACCTATAAAAACATTTCAAGTCTTCCCCAACCAGACACCCTAGACAAACAGAGGATTTGTAATCTGCTGAAAACTAGATATTATACAAGAAGTTCAAGTATGACCTCTGGAACACCATTTTGAACGCAGAGGCAATTTTGGACTGAACTGCAATCACAGATGGATGCTCAACAGCTGTGGCAGGGCTTGCACAATATAACTTTTTATAAGATGAAATCAGGAAGCACAAGTGGCACTGACCCACCACTCCCAGGTGAGCTCAATGCCTTTGATGCACACTTTCACAGAGAGAACTATGACACCGACGAGAGACCCACATCTCCGGATGACCCTGCAGTTTCAGTCTTTGAGGCCAATGTCCAGGCATCGTTCAAGACGGTGAATTCACAAAAAATGTCTGGACTAGACTGTGCACCTGGTTGAGTACTGGAGGTCTGTGTGGACTAACTGGCTGGAGTATTTACAGGCATACTCAGCCTCTGTGGTCTGAGGTTCCCACCTGCTTCATAAAGAAACCTACTGTACCCTTGCCCAAGAGAGCATGGAGACGAGCCTCAATGACTACTGTCTGGTGGCACTGATATCAATTGTAACCAAGTGCATTGAGAGGCTGGGTAGGGTGCAAATCAGTTCCTGCCTCAGAAGTAACCTGAATCCATCCAATTTGCCTACCGCCATAATAGGTCGACAGCAAGTGCAATTTCTCAGGCTCTTCACTCTGCTCTGACCCATCTGGACAACAGGAGATCATGCATCAGGCTGCTGTCCGTCAACAACAGCTTGCTATCAATACAATCATCCCATCCAAACTCATCACCAGTCTTCAGGACTCGGGCCTGTGTACATCCCTCTGGACCTGGATACTCGACTTCTTTATCAGTGAGGAATGGTAACATTACCCCCTCACTAATCACCAACACAGGTGCACGTCAAGCCTTCTGCTCTACTTTCTATACACATAACTGTGTGCCACATAACTGTAGACCTCCAATCCCACCTTCAAACTTGATAACAACACTACTGTTGTTGGATGTTAAGCTGGCGAGATGGATCACCTGGTAGAGTGGTGCTGCCGAAACAATCAGGAGAACTAAAGAGCTGATTATTGATTTTAGGAAGGGGAAGGAGGGTGAACTTACACCACTCTACATAGGGCAATAGACAGTGGAGAGAGTTGGCAACTTCTAAATTTCTCAGTGTTGACATATCAGATGGCCTGTCCTGCACTCACCACATACACTGTAGATGCATCATAGGGAAAGCTGCACCATCTTTACTTCTTTCAAGGGTTAAGGAGGTTCAGCTTATCATCAAGCACTCTATAAAGGTTCATTAGATGTATTGAAAATATCATGACTGGATGCATCATGGTCTCGTGGTAATTTGAATGCACAGAAATGTATGAAGCTGCAGAGTAGGGGACTCTGCCCAATGCATCATAGGCACATGCGTCCCCATCATCGGTTATATCTACAGGAGCCACTGCCTCAAGAAGGCAACACTATTAAAGATCCCCACTATACAGGCCATGCCATCTTCTTGCAACCACTATCACATGAGGTACTGAAGTCCCCATACCACCACCAAGTTCAGAACAGCTAGTTCCCTTCAACAATTAGGTTTTGAACCAACCAGCAATACATTAATCACTACAGTTTCACAACACTTTGAACAATTTTCACTAAAATTAACTTTTTATTGTTCTAATTGTGTTTTCTTGTAAAATGGATTGTGTATAATTTATGCTTTACTTATGAATGCTACTTATATGTGGTAAACGGAATCAGCAGATTTGGAGATGACACCAAGATTGAGGCATAGTGCACAGCAAGGAAGGCCATCAAGGCTTGTGGCAGGATCTGGGCCAGCTGGAAAAATGGGCTGAAGAATGGCAGTTGGAATTTAATGCAGACAAGTGTGAGGTGTTGTACTTTGAGAAGACCAGTCAGGGTAAGACTTTCACAGTGAACGACAGGGCACTGAGGAGTGCAGGAGAAGAGTAGGATCTGGGAATAGAGATCCATAATTCCTTGAAAGTGGCATCACAGGTAGATAGGGTCACAAAGAGAGTTGATGGCATGTTAGCCTTCATAGATCAAAATATTGAGTACAGGAGTTGGGATGTTGAGGTTGTATAAGATGTTGGGTGAGGCCTAATTTGGAGTACAGTGGGCAGCTCTGGTCACCTACCTACAGGAAAGATGCAAATAATATTAAATAAATGCAGAGAAAATTTACACATTTGTTGCCAGGAATTGAGGATCTAAGTTATAGGGAAAGGTTAAATAGGTTAGGACTTTATTCCCTGGTGTGTAGGAGAATGTGGGGAGATTTGAAGGACTTCATTCCCTGGTGTGTAGGAGAATTTGAGGAGATTTGTTAGGACTTTATTCCCTGGTGTGTAGGAGAATGTGGGGAGATTTGAAGGACTTCATTCCCTGGTGTGTAGGAGAATGTGGGGAGATTTGAAGGACTTTATTCCCTGGTGTGTAGGAGAATGTGGGGAGATTTGAAGGACTTTATTCCCTGGTGTGTAGGAGAATGTGGGGAGATTTGTTAGTGATGTACAAAATTATGAGTGTAAATGCAAGTATGCTTTTCAAATTGAGTTTGGGTGAGAATAGAATTAAAGATCATGGGTTATGGGTGAAATGTTTAAGGGGAACATGAGGAGGCAAGAGTGTGGAATGAGTGTGGTGACAGGCGAGACCAGAAGTGGTGGATGTAGGTCTAATTTTAACCCTTGCGCAAAATTTAGATAGGTACATGGTTGGGAGGGGAATGGAGGGCTGTGGTCTGGGTGCAGGTCAATGGAACGAGGCAGCATAATTTGGCATGGACTAGATGGGCTAAGGGCCTTTCTCTGTGTTACAGTGTTCTATGACTATGTCTTTATCTGATGCTGCTGCAAGTATGTTTTTTATTGCACCCATGCATACAACACCAAGCCCGACTTTGACTTTAACTCAAGGATACTACTTTTGTTTGAAATGTTGTATGATTGTGATCTACTTTTTTTGTTTACTGTCTTTGCCAACATAATACTCTTAATGAAATTTAACATCTTAAATTTTCTCACAAACCTGTAGCCCACAGAATAGTAAATGGAAACAACTTCTGCTTGGATGCTATGTGGTTCATGAAAAGTTTAAACAGATGTCTGCACTGACACCAAACGCAAAAATTCTATTAACACAAAATGACTGCAGGAGCAATAAATTTACAGATGACAGCGTGAAACAGTGCAGAGGATGATGGAAGGTTGCATTGCATGTTTGTTAACTGTTATAAGCTTTACAATTATGAAACCACAAAAAATATAATTACTTAAATGTATGTTATCTTTAATGTGATGTGATTAGATACAAGTTATCTAATTACTAACCACCCCGTGAGCTTCCACACCCAGCACATCATTCTCCATAACTTGTCACCTTCACCAAACACCTATTTATCCCCACCCCCACCACTCTCCAACTCCCCGTGACTCCCTTGTTCATTCGTCCCTCTCATGTATCCGGTGCTTCCGATGCATCCTCCTCTACATTGGCGAGACCAAACATAGAATGGGGAACCACTCTGTCGAACATCTTCACTCCATCTGCAAGGAAAGCAGTATTTCCCCAGTGGCCAACCATTTCAATTCCAGCCCCCGTTCCCAGATATCGGTCCATGGGCTCCTCTTCTGCTCCAATGAGGTCACTCTTACGTTGGACGAGCAACACCTCATATTCCATCTAGGTTTGCTTCCAACCTGATGGCATGAACACCTGATGACTTTTCCAACTGGTAATTCCCCCTTCCCCTCCTCCCTTCGCCCCCTGTAATCTTCACTTACCTATAATCTCCCCCTGGTGCCCCTCCTCCTTCCCTTTCTCCCATGGTCCCTTCTCCTCTCCAGCCCTTTACCTTTTCCACCTTTCAGCTTCCAACTTCATCCCTCCCTGCCCCACCCACCTAGTTTCACCTATCACCTTCTGGCTTGTTCTCCTTCCTTTCCCCCTACCTTCTCACTCTGGCATCTTTCCCCTTCCTTTCCAATCCAGCCCAAAGCAGCGACCGTTTATTCATTTCCATAGATGCTGCCTGATCTGGTGAGTTCCTCCAGCATTTTGTACGTGTAACTCTGGATTTCCGGCATCTGCGGAATCTCGTGCTGTGTGAGCATAATATTTTCCCCTCTATGAATAGTCCAGCAATAACCATGAGCTGAAGTATCCTACAGATATGCTGGGCGAGGTTAGAGCTGCTGAGACTGGTTCCAGAGGGTGAGTTGCTGCAGAGTGGAGGATAAAGGATGGTGTGTGGAGGGAGGAAAGGAATGAGGGAATGTACAGTATAATCAAATACTCAGGGGCTCTTTACCAAGAAAGGTGAGAGGGACACTGAAAATTAGGAATTGTGGGCAAAAGTGCAAAGAAAAAGCATTTCAGGATATATGTTGTATGCATTTCTCTGTCATTAAATGTACCTTTGAATCTTCGAATAATCAGGGAGTACTAATGCAAACTTCAATTTTGGAAGCAAAAGGCTGAGTGAAGGGGAGATTAGAATTGGAGAGCAGCACCATCTTTCAGCAAGCCAAAGGCAGTAATTAATCTTAAAACTTTGACAACAGTTATAATCCACTAAAGTCAGAATGTGAAAATTTAGATAAGTCAGAACTGAGTTCACTGCCACACATGGATTTATGTTCATACAAATTTCTGTGCTCTTGGGGAGTGGTAGGGAGACAAGGACATTATTCTGTGCTCTCTGCTGTCTCCATTGTACTAAAAAATATAGCTAACATTTTTATTAAAAGAAACTTCTTTACTGTCCTTGATATGCAGAAATTTATAGTAGTTATAGTATATTTTACAGGACCCACTAGATAAAAACCCTACAATACCATCAATATTTCTCTTACCTGTCTTTTGCAGCTCTGAGAAACAATAATCACAAACTCTGGCTGGTCGCTTTTTAAGGTAGTCCAGATTAAATTTATTTGATGAGCAGGCTTGACAAACAATCTAAAAAATAAAATTGCATTACACAGGATTCTTAAGGACAATTTCAGTTGGTTCAGTATCTACAGTATGTTAAACTGAATGTCATATATATGGCTAACGTAGAAGACCATTCTGCATTCTGCTATTGTGTTTCCTTTTGTTCTACCTCAATATACTTAGGATTGGAATAATATTCCTGGATGGCTTGCAAAACTAACTTTTTCACCCTATCTTTATACACGTAACGATAATAAACCAATTCTAATTACTAACAAAAAATTCTGAAAAACACATTTACACAATAGTCAAACAACAGGAATTCTGCAGATGCTGGAAATTCAAGCAACACACATCAAAGTTGCTGGTGAATGCAGCAGGCCAGGCAGCATCTCTAGGAAGAGGTACAGTCGACGTTTCAGGCCGAGACCCTTCGTCAGGACTAACCGAAGGAAGAGACTCTTCAGTTAGTCCTGACGAAGGGTCTCGGCCTGAAACATCGACTGCACCTCTTCCTAGAGATGCTGCCTGGCCTGCTGCATTCACCAGCAACTTTGATGTGTGTTGTTTACACAATAGTCATCTGTATTTAATTTCTATATATAGCATAGCTTTCCTAATCTTTATGAGTTTAACCGGGTTTTTAATCTTTTAAATTGACACAAATCATGCCTTCTGAAACGTGTGCCTTCTTTCTCACATGGGGATTTTTTTCAACACGTGGAAAAGTAGAAATGTGATTGGCCTATTTGCCACATTTCATAGAACCACGAAAATCCCATGTCTTCACCTTCCACCTCACCAGTTTCCTTAATCAAGGGATTACAAGCCTCGTTTCCAGCACAGTGTTATTCCTGAATGTTTTGCCCCCTCCTCTTCCTATTCAATATTCTCAAATTATTGCTCCCACTGCAACTCCCTAGTTTCCTCATCTATATAACCTGCAAATCCAGACGCCCTGCTACCACACCTTCACATGCAAATACAGGACATTTAACATTTGCACTTCACTCATCTCTGGGTTTTCTGTCAGCCAGGGTCTCAGTCACATTTTTTTTGTGCATAAAGCAGGAAATTAGTTGTCCTTTCAGCTTAATATTCTGTATTACTCAGAATTCAGTCTGTTAAGGATGATATTGAACTTCTGCCCCTCCACCATGGTTCCAATGAAACTCAATTAAAGCATGTGCAACCAGTCAGATATGCAGCATATCTTGACTTTCTTCTGAGATTCTGTGATTCACTTCACATGATATTACATAAAAAGTACATCCACTCAATAGCACAGATCCAAACAAAGATGCTGTAGAACTGAACCACGTAGCCTTTTAGATTGGTACAGCATCTTTCAACAAAACAGAAAATTGCCCCTTTAGGTCCTGTGCACAAAAGAGAAGACAAATCCAATTTGGCCCACTAACCAACCTACTCTCAATGGTCAGAAGTGATGGAAAATGGCATTGGTGAAGTACAGTGACTGCTTGCCTGTAGCAAACAAAACAAATTAAACTACTAACTACTCTATTAATCACACTTTCTCTGGCAAACGATCACTGCAATCCACAGCCTGTAACTTCCTTTTCGGAGGTGAGATTTTGAACCGCCTGAATGAGCTGACATTTTTGCGGTGTGGATTAAAGCCTCAAAGGTGCAGGACAGTTGCAGTGTGGCATGTACAGTTTGAATCAAGGCTGTGGAGCCCAGGAGTGAGGAAAGATCTGAGGTTTGATTGATTTAAGCGCCGGGCCGAATTGTGGCAATGGGGCCCAGGCCCGAGAGTGTATCAAAGCAGCAGGGCCCAGATCCGAGAGCAAGGAGCAACCAGAGGTTTGGATGATTTTAGTGACGGGCCTCATTTAGAGCGGTGGGTTAGAAGACCCAGAGCTTACAAAACGATTGAACCAGATGCTTGGACGATAATTTAAGCACTGGACCTAACTGGAAAGGTCAAGTACAGGCCGAATTAAGGCAGTGGGGTCCAGGCCCCAGAGTGTATTGAAGGAACAGAAACCGATGTGTGGATGACGATTTAAGCACTTTTGTTTTAAATGTGTTCTTTTGGGTTTATGTGTTTTATGGCTGCCTGTAAGGAGATGAATCTCAAGGTTATATACAGTATATGTACTTTGATAATAAATACACTTTGGAAGAGGACATTGAGATAGTGACCCCCAGTTTTGATTCCTCCAGAACCACTCACTTCAGACCACATTACAACAACTTTATTGTGCTCAGTTCTAGACCTCATTAGACCCATAGATCAAAAACTGACTTCCAAAGTAGAATTCCAAAGCTGAGGCAAGGGTGATTGTCTTCGACATCATAGTATTAATTAACCAGGTTTAATCTTAGGGAGACCTTGTAAAATAGAAACCATTGGCAGTCTGAAGTAAAACACTCCAAAGTTTGGGGGGGGGGGGTCAAACCACACAAAAAGTTAGTGGCTGGAGGACCATCATCTGTGCTACATGATACAATTCAAGATAATATTAAATTCTTCTTTAGAATCATAGAAAAATACAGCACAGAAACAGGCCTTTCAGCCCTTCTAGTCTGTGCTGATCCATTTAAACTGCCTACTCCCATCAACCTGCTCTGGGACATAGCCCTCCATACCCCTATCATCCACATACCTAACCAAACGATGAAAACGAGCTCGCATGCACCATTTGCACTGGCACCTAATTCCACACTCTCATGACCCTCTGAGTGAAGAAATTTCCCCTCATGTTCCCCTTAAACTTTTCACCTTTCATCCTTAACCGTTGACCTCTAGTTGTAGTCCCACCCAACCTTAGTGTAAAAAGGTTGCTTTCATTTACCCTATCTATACCCCTAAGTTTTGTATACCTCAATCAAATCTCCTTTCAATCTTCTACATTCCAAGGAATAAAGTCCTAATTTATTCAGTTTTTGCATATAACTCAGGTCCTCCAGAGTTATAAAATTTACGATATTCTTGTAAAATTTCTCTGCACTCTTTCAACCTTATTTACATCTTTCCTGGAGGTAGGAGACTAAAACTGCACACAATACCCCAAATTAGGCCTCACCAACATCTTGTACAACTTCAACATAACATCACATCTCCTGTGCTCAGTATTTTATTAGACTTCCTTCATCATAAGTTCTGAAGTAGGAATGTTGGCAGATGATTGCACAGTGTTTACTATTATTCACAATTCTTCAGATAATACGGCAATCTGGATAACTTTTGGGTTTTCATTAATAAATTTCATGTTAGATTTGTGCCAAAGTGCCCTTCAATTTTATTTCCAATAATAGAGACTTAGCATCTTTCAAATTTGCAGTAAACTGCTTTTATATGGATTTACTGAGCTACACGAATCATTTTCTTGGTGTATGGTTTTCAGCTTAATATGGAGTGCAGTTTACCAAGAAACTCACAAATAAAACTTCACTTTATCAAAGACTCCAAAAACAAAATCAGTCACCTCAGAATTTAAAGCCATCAGAATGGCCTCTAAGAGAGTATTACCTGATTAAGAAGCAGCATCTTTACCGAATAAGCAAACAATATAGTGTTTGTCACAAGTATGCCAATTTACAAACCTTTCCACATGCTCTACAATGATGCCGTCTCCAGGTAAGTGTGAAGTCACATGTACAGACCATACACATGGTAGCACGAGGATCAGGAATCCATATGGGTGCCTTAGTGCCCAAAGGTGTATTAACCTCTGGTTTATCTGGCTCTTCCTAGAAGAGAAAGTAGTTCACAATGCGATAAAAGCAATTAACTACAAAGCACAATCCGATGAAATAAATACATAATTATTTTTGGTCTAATTCACTCAATGTATATTAAGAACAAAATTCTAAATAGAAACAAACTGGTTTAGCAATCAGAAACCTAGAAAGAGCTAGCTTTATTCAACTCGACTCCATTACCTTGAGAAGTTTAATCCAGGATGGACTAGATGTCAAAATTATTGCAATTACAGACAAGGAAGGGAGGAAACAAAGGGTTAATGGTAAATCCTCAGAGAGCCAAATTCTTGGAAGTCAGAGCTCATTGTTCTTCTAAGTTAGTTAAATTACTTGTCATAGCTTCCACATGAATAATATTAAACCAAATTTCCAAATACAGTTTCCTATATTTGATCTATTCACTGAGGGAATGGAGTATAAACAAATTGTCAGTATTAGGGCACAGACTCTAACAATAAAGAAATAAAAACAAAACGCTGCTTTTATTTCACCTTTTAATATGCATTTTTTTAAAATTTCTGATTCCAATATCCCTCTGACCAATCCCCATGTTACATTCTGGAGATTTAGAAATTAAGGTGCTTCCATTATTATTGAGGAAGCCTACTCAGCTTTTCTCCAAATTGCTCAGTAAAGAGGAGGACCATATTTTTAATTGAAGATTGAAGTATTTATGTACTACCATCTGTATCTCACTGCCTTTGGCACACATCAGCGTAGCACACCACTTCCTTAATCTGCCTCACAATTACATCACATTTAGCAGCACAAAACAAGGAATTCAATTCAAATATTGGCCCTGTTAACACACCCTTCATTTCTTTCTCCTATGTAATTGTCTATCTTTCCTATGACTGTCTGAAACAGTGCCTGTGATGCTGCATCCAACATTTTCATCTCTGGGTAAAAATAAGCTATTTTATTCTTGTTGCATTTATTGGTGGCTTTTATATTTACATGTTTTTTATTTTAGACAAAAGGACAATTGGATGAATTTTCTCAATGGCTTACCATTGAACCATTATTAATTGAAAGAAATTGCTCTGGTAACCTTTCAGTTTTTCAATAAGAGTAAAGGCACGAGTTACATCTTCTGAAGCATTTCTGGGTGGAAGCAACCCACTAAGTATTTAAGATTCTTAGGAGGATAAACCACCCAAGAGGAACACAACCTTGTCACGATTTGGGGTCTTGCGTGCCTCAGTGACATGGAGAACTATGTTTGTAAGAGTCAGGGCTTTATGCTTTGGCTCTTGGTCGAGTCACCTGTGCCAAACAAGTCAAAGGATAGAGGCCAGACTAAGTGTGGTCCACCAGTCCTCTGGGGTCAGCTCAGGGCTAACAACCCCGACTGGTAAAACAAAATTGTACAGAAAGAAATAAAAACTCCTTCTACATATGAATATAAATGCATTCCTGAGTCTCCATCTGGGACTTAAATGACTGACAGTAGCGAAAACCGAAAGAAAGCTACTGATAGGGTGAAGGATGCCCTGAACACCAGCAGTGGTGTAATGAGCAATAAGGAAATACTGTGAGGGGGCTAAACAAGTGAATGTTGAGAGGGTGTTTCCTCTCAATGGGGAGTCCAGAACCATTGTGCATGATCCAAGAGTAATGGGATGCCACATCAAAATAAGATGAGAAAGAATTTCTTCTCTCAGACGTAAGTCCCTGAGAGAGCTGAGTCATTGGTATATTCAAAGCTGAGACAGATTTCTAATTAATAAGGGAATTCAAATGTTATGAGGAAAAGGCAGGAATATGAACTTCAGGATCACGGCTGATCCTCATTACCAGGGTAACAGGATCAAGGGGATGAATAGTGTACTTCAGTTCCTGCTTATGAGGATCTGTGAGTGATTTATATTACAAGTTTGTAGAGCCACTATTAGAATATATGCCTAAATACAGGCCAGCCTCAAGAAGCCAACATTTACCATCAAGCATCGCCATGCCACCTTCTCACAGCTTCCACTGGGCAGAAGATACAGAAATCTGGGGTCCCACACCACCAAGTTCAAGAACAGCTACTAACCTTCCAATTGCCTCTGACACCATCACTGACCTCATCAACTCTGGAGAACTGCCATCAAAGTAATAGTTCACTTACCCCACACTGCTCTCTTCTACCTCCTACCCAAGATCTATAAACCTGACTGTCCGGTTGGGCCCATCGTCTCTGCCTGCCCCTGCTCCACTGAACTCGTGTCCTCCTATTTCAACTCCACTTCTCAACAACTTTTAACTCCCTGGCCATGACGGTCTCGTTTTCACCATGGATGTTGAGTCGCTATACACTTAAATCCTTGCTCAAGAAAGCCTTAAAGTTCACTGTTTCTTTCTCAGCAAAAGAACCACCAGTTCCCTTCCACAACCACCCTCCTCTGTCTGCCAGAACTGGTCCTCAATCTCACCTTCTCCCACTTTCTCCTAGACTCAAGGGGTAGCCATGGGCACTCACATGGGCTCCAGCTATGCCCACCTTATTGTTGGCTCCGTAGAGCAGTCTACACTCCAAGCCTTCCCTGGTAACACTCCCCACTTTTTCTTCACTACATTGACAATTGAATCAGCCCTGCTTCATGCACCCATGCTGAGCATATTATGAAGTCTTAAATCTTGAAGAGACTTCACAGGAGTATAAAATCCAGTCCAGATGAAGGGTGTCAACCCAAAATGCCACCTTTCCATTTCCCTCCAAAATGCTGCCTGACATACTGAGTTTCTCTAGCAGTTGACTTTTTGTTTGCTTCTGTTGAATTAAAGCCCCTATTGGTGTCTTAGACGGATGTTAATGATATCGAAGGGCCAGAGTGTGAACCGAGAGTAACAGCTAAATTCTTAGCTAATGTCACTTACACATTTTACCTAGCATTCAGCCCAGTGCCAGGATATGTTCGAGTGTAGAGTTGACTAATACGTTTCCTTACAGTCTGGCACCTTGATGTGCCAGCACTGATGAGAAAAAAACAAATCAGCATAATCTGACCTTTTATTTTTTAAATATAATGAATCACTTATTAAACTCAATTCACCTTGGGTAACTATATTGATTTCAGATAAAAACAAGTGCTTGCATGTAATTTCTCCAGCTGGACAATTTTGCAATCACAAGGTTCTATTGCAAATGAAGAGATCTGCAAACAGCAAGTTAAATTTAGTTTTTAAAATCCTTAAGTAACTATGTTTATGAAGCAAAACCCTCTAATTTCAATTATTCATTTAAGTTGAAGCACCTTGGGGTTATTGGAGAAAACATACACACACTTTAATATAGCTTTAGATTATTCTATTGAAACGGCCTCAACATTTATGTTACATTAATGTCCAGAATCAGAGGACAATGCTTAGTGCTCCAGAGCTTTAGGGGAACTGTCTTAATTCCCTGTATCATTTTATGTCATGATCTTATTTCCAGTGTTAAAAAGTAAACAACTTGCACTCAATGTCAGTGGAATTCAGGAAGGGAAATTGGGAAACACGTAACATCCTCAACAAGGGATCAGCAGTGGAAAGGGTGAGCAGGTTCAAGTTCCTGCGTGTTGACATTTCTGAAGATTTATCCTGGCCCATCATATTACTGCAGTTACAAAGGTGGAACACACCAGCTGCTATATTTCATTTGGAGTTTGAGGAGATTTGGTATGACACCAAAGTCTCTAGCAAATTTCTACCAATGTAGCACTGGTAGAAATACCATTCTGATCAGTTGCAATTCCATCTGGTATGGGGCCGCCAATGCAAGGGATCAGAAATAGCTACAAAAAGTTGTAACTCAGCCAGATCCATCATGGGCACTAGCCTCTCCACCATCAAGGAGATCTTCAACAGGCGATGCCTCAAGAAGACTACATCCATCATAAAGGAACCTCATCATCCAGGACATGCCCACTTCTTGTTTTTGGTAAAATTGTGGCGTGTTCAATTGCAATGGCTTCTACGGGGTCAAAGGTGTTATTGTCTTTTTTTTAAGCTTTTTTTTTCCAATCACAGACCCTGCTAGGCAATAAAAACTTAAAGTACTACAGGTCTACCCCATTAGCACATTGCTCGATGGTGGGGAAACTGAAGAAGCTGGACGGTGCAGATTGTGCCGCTGCCTGTATCAGGGGAGTCGGTGTGCGAAGGCAGTGTGCAATCTAACGGCGAGTGATCGTCTTAGTCACGTTTCCTGTGATCGCAAGACCCTGCTGGACATTGTTGATGTGGAATGCTGCAAACTTGATTCACTGATTTATTGGTGAATGATGGGTGAACTGCTTGGCCTCAGATGGAGCAAGCTCTAGGTCTCAAACTGCAGAGTTGTCTGTATACAGCTGCCCAGGACAGAGGCAGAGTTGGCGTGCTCCCCCAGAGGCGGTGTGGTATGGCAGGAGACAAACTGTATTGTGTTTGACTGCAGACATTCATGAACTCAGGGTCTTGGACGATATATTTTTTGTATTACTGTATTTTACACACCTTATATGTGTTTGCTACTTTGTATGTGCTTTCTGTGCCTTGTGTAGTGTGCGACTGTTGATACTGTGTTTTGCGCCTTGGCCCCAGAGTAATGCTGTTTCATGGGTATTCATGAAAATTAAACCTGAACTTCTCATTGCTACCATCAGGGAGGAGGTACAGAAACCTAAAAGAGAAACACTTAACGCCTTAGGAACAGATTTTCCCTTCCGCCATCAGATTTCTGAACAGACCATGAACACTACTTCACCTTTGGCTCTCTTTTTGCACTGCTCATTTATTTTTTTATAATTCTTATAACTTGTAATAATTTTCTATGTATTGCACTGTACTGATGCCATAAAAGAAATTTCATGACACGTGTCAGTGATAATAAATCGGATTCTGATTATCATAAAGCCTTCTACAGCTGAATCTGGAGGGCCCTGCTTTAAAAATTAGCTAGCTACATACCTTGTTGGCAAGCAACTATGTTGTGTCAACAGGTAGTTTCTATTAATTTAACTGCAACCATATGCATGAGACAAGCCTCAGGGAGTGCAGAAACAATTTGGGATTTGCACTATTCATCCTGATCATTTGATATGACAATCAATATCAACTGTAACTGAATTTTATAGAAAATTATATGACCAGTTTTAATCACAAAAAGTGATTAACAGTGCAACTGAATCCAGTCCAAATAACAAATTTGAACCATTCAGATTGAACAGACACGATGTCCTTGAAACTTGATTGATATTCTCATTTTTATTGGCAGCCACCCTGCCGAAATTTTATAAAGATATCCGCTATAACTTGACAAAAATAAACCAGAGACAAAGTATTGCAGTTTTGTTGTTATTTTATCAGTTTAAAATTGCAGCATGGCATGGCAACTGCTCTAAGACCAAAGAAATTGCCCCTATGAACACAACCTAGTCCACCACAAATGCCACTGACTGTCTACATTTCAAACTGTCTCAGGAAATCAGACATCAAAGACACCCTCCCCCCAAATACAAAAGCTTGAAAACATGTACCACCAGACCAAGCATGGCTTCATTCCTGCTGTTATAAAACAATTGAACGGATCTCTTATACAATAAAGATGAACTCTTCCTCTCTCAGAGTGCCCCGCACTTTATCTGTCTACCTATACTGCAGCTTCTTTGTAATATATTCTGCATTAAAAAAAAGGATCTAGTGCTTTCCTGTCATACATGATGAATAAACTCTTCTTTGGGCTTCCAGCTGGATACAGGTGTCAATCATAACCAATGTTTCAATCACCAACTCTGCCACTCTGACAAAGATGGCAGAGTTGGTCATTGAAGCATCAGCTATAGTCGATACCCGTACCCGGCAGGAAGCCTGAGAAAAGTTTATTCGTTATATTCTGCATTGCTATTATTTATCCCTTGATGTACGTTTGGAATGATCTCTCAAGATGGCAGGCAAAACAAGGCTTTCCATTGTATCTCAGCACATGACAATAATAAACCAATTAACATCTGTTTTTTTTAAAGCACCTTCTTACCTCAAGGCTTTTACTCGCAGTGAATGTTATTCTTTTTTTCGTATATTCCTCAATGGCCTTAGAAATGGCTTTTAACCATTCATCTCTTTCCGCCGCGGAACTGAATTTTGAAAGAGCCAGAAGTGAGAAACTGGGACAATCAAATTATAGCACATAAAATTAAATTCAAAAGTAATAAATGTTTAAAATCAATGAGAATTAATCCAAGATAATGAAAACTAGCAGCTCAATATCACACAATTGTGACATGTTTCAGAGGCACTGAATTTCTCTCTAAAGTTTGTCACTACATTGAACTAACAGGAAAGGAAACCTATTTTTACTGTTGCAGACCTCCGTTAGTCCTGACAAAGGGTCTCGACCCGAAATGCCAACTGTACTTCTTCCTATAGATGCTGCCTGGCCTGCTGCGTTCCACCAGCATTTTGTGTGTGTTGCTATCTTTACTGCTCATTATTCCTTATGTAGTCTTTTGGGATTGCATTCTGAAATGTCTGTGGAGGCTAGTGTGAACCACAGGTTGGCTGAGAGAGCTGGCTTCAGGCTTGATCTGTGAGGTGGTGCACCCTCTTTGCTGATTACTTCTATGTGCCGTTAATGCATGGCCTTGAACTTCTCAATGCCAGTCTGGAGTGCTCCTCCATCTTGAGAAGGGTCGTAGACTCTAAGAGACAATAGCAATGTATTTTGTCAAGGAGACTGTGCTCATCCTCGAATCTTTTCCTCAGTCTGCTTGGTAATCTCTTCCCGCATCTGTTTCAGAAGTCTGGTGAACAATGTGGTGTGTCACTAGAGCTGACTGAGTCCCCAAGCTGGGGATGGTGTCCGGTGACCAAGCATTAACTTGATTCACTAATTGTTCTGAGTTTGGTGGATTTTGCACAGATAGTGTTATTGACCATGGAGGTGGCTACTGCAGGGGGCACAGGTCTCAGAGGGGCAGGGATTACTGCAGACCATGTTTGTGCCAGATTTGAGGGTATCCATGGCATTTCAAACTGACCACATATTGGCAGAACATTTTCATAAAATCCTCCTGGCTTTGTTTCTCCTTCAAATGCTTCTGCAGTTCTTTTGACTTCTGACATGCTACTGTCACCAATAATGAAGGGAATTGTATCCTAGCTTCCTGTTGTGAGGTATCAGAGCACTGCAGACATCCTGATGTAAACAATTACAAAGTCAATTGTAAATGACCAGGTCTTGAAAACATCAACTCCGAGAAAGAAATCAGCTTACTGATATTAGTCCTGATGAGGACAGTTTTTGCTAGTATTTCAACTCTGACCCGAAGATTTAACATTTGAGTGAATTTACTGTGCAGTTATTATGATGTACATGGATTAAGTTATACATAATTTTAGCTGGAAATTTTAATACAAAATACCAATAGTCAAATTCATCCAGCTTTCCTTGAACTGTTCTGTAAAGAGCCATGCTCAAACTTGAATTTCATAAGCTGGCAACGGAGACACCATCTACCTCAATCACTTCAAAAGGGACAGATTATAGCAAATGTTCAGCCTAGCTGTCAAAAAAGATGACAGATATGTTTATGTGCAGAACCAGAATGATTTCAAGCTTCATTTCTTCTCTTCAGTTTATTTTCCAAAAGAAATAACCAAAAGGATTGATGAGAGTAGAGCAGTGGATGTTGTCTAGGTGAACTTTAGCATGACCTTTGATGAGGGCACGCATGGAAAGCTAGTCAGGTTAGACTGCATGGTGTCAAGGGAGATCTAGTTAAGCAGCTACATTATTGGCTTGATGGTAGGAAACAGAGTTAAAGGATGTTTTTTTTCCATACTGGAGGCCCATGACTAGTGGCATGCCACAGGTGTTGGTACTGGGCCCATTGTCATTCATCATTTATATAAGTGATTTGTGTGATAATGTACAGGGCATGGTTAATAAGTTTGCAAATGACATTAAAATCATAGGTATCGCGGACAATGAAAATTCTCAAAAAGTACAAGGTGATTTTGATCAGCTAGGTAAGTGGGGTGAAGATTGGCAAGTGCTAAAACAGGAATGTTTTTTCTGTTTAAAAGCCTTTTTAGAAACTTAAGCACAAAATCTGGGCTGACGTGTTACCGTCGAGGGAGTGCCGTACTATTGGAAGTGCCATCTGAACTTTGGCTCTTCTCATTTAAATGTGAAAGATCCCACAGTACTAATTAAGGAACTTCCGTATTGTGGACATTCATTCCTCAACCACAAACAAGATGACCTGATCATTATTTCTCTTTTGCCTGTGGATCTGTGCAATGTACTGTGAAGAGAGAATATAGGGAGTGCGATAGAAAGCTGAAAAGCAGGACCTCCAGTGTAGTAATCCCTGGATTACTGCCTGTGCCACAAGCCTGTAAGGGTAAAAATAGAATGATTTGGCAGATGAATGTGTGGCTGAGGAATTGGTGCAGGGGGCGGGGTTTCAGATTTCTGGATCATTGGGATCTTATCTGAGGAAGGTATGACCTGTACAAAAAGGACAGGTTACACCTGAATCTGAGGGGGGACCAACATCCTTGCGGGCAGGGTTTAAACTAATTTGGCAGAGGGTTAGGAACGGGAGTAATAGGGCTGAGAATGGGGTTGTAGTTGGTATACAAATAGCTGCATTGTGGAGCAAGACTGCGGGCAGGGCAACATTGCAGTCAGTGGGTTGAGTTAAAGAGTAACATGGGGGCAAAATTGAAAAGGGTGACAAATACAGGACAGGAGGTTTATATTTGAATGCACAAAGTTTACAGAATAAGGTAGATGATTTTGTAGCACAGTTAGAGATTGGCAGGTATTGTTGTTGTGGGCATCACTAAGTTGTGGCTGAAAGATGGTCACATTTGGGAGCTTAACATCCAAGGAAACACATTGTATTGAAAGGACAGTCAGGTAGGCAGAGGGATTGGGGTGGCTCTGTTGGTAAAAAATGAAATCAAATCCTTCAAAAGAGGTGACATAGAATCTGAAGATGTAAAATCATTGTGGGTAGAGTTAAGAAACTGCCAGAATAAAAGGACCCTGATGGGAGTTGTATGCAGGCCTCCAAATAGTAGTCAGAATATGGGATACAAATTACGATGGGAGATAGAGAGGACCATAGTAAAGAGCACAATGTTACAATAGTCATGGGGGATTTCAATATTAGATTAGATTCAACTTTATTGTCATTGTGCCGAGTACAGATACAAAGCCAATGAAATGCAATTAGCATCTGACCAGAAGTGCAGAAGAGTAGTATTATTTACAAAATAACTGCGAATAAGAAGTAAGTGCTACAAACATACAAATATAAAAGAACTGAGACAGTCCAATATGGGTGCAATACTGCTTAGCACCGTGATGTGAGGTTCGGCAGGGTCACAGCCTCAGGGAAGAAGCTCTTCCTGTGCCCGCTGGTGCGGGAGCGGAGGCTCCTGTAGCGCCTACGGATAGGAGGAGAGTTAAAAAGTCCATGGTTAGGATGAGATGCATCTGCCTCTTCGCCGCCTTTTCGCCCTGCCCAGGCAGCGTTTATGGTAGATGCAGGCAGATTGGGAAAGTCAGGTTGGTGCTGGATCTCAAGAGAAGGAATTTGTAGAATGCCAGTGAAATGGCTTTTTAGAGCAGCTTATGGTTGAGCCCACTGGGGAAAGGCAATTCTGGATTGGGTGTTGTGTCATAAACCAGATTTGATTAGGGAGCTTAAGGTAAAGGAACCTTTAGAATGTAGTGATCATAATATGTTAGAACTCACCCTGCAGTTTGAGAAGAAGCAAAAGACAGATGTATCAGTATTACAGTGGAGCAAGGGGAATTACAGAGGCATCAGAGAGCAGCTGGCCATAGGTGATTGGAAGGGATGAGGACAGAACAGCAATGGGTGGAGTTTCTGGGAGCAATTCATAAAGCACAGGATAGATACATCCCAAAGACAAAAGTATTCTAAAGGAAGGATGAGGCAACCGTGGTTGACAAGGGAAATAAAAGACAGCAGAAAAGCAAAAGTGAGGGCCTATAATATCACAAAAGTTGGTTGGAAGTTAGAAGATTGGAGAGCTTTTAAAAACCAACAGAAGGCAACTAAAAAGCCATAAGGAGTGAAAAGATGAAATATGAAGGTAAGCTAGTCTATAACAGAGGATACTAAAAGTTTTTTCCAGATACAGTATATAACGGGTAAATGAGAAGTGAGAGGGTATATTTGACCGCTGGAAAATGTTGTTCAAGAGGTAGTAATGGGAAGGAGAAAGAAATGGTGGATGAACTTAACAGGTAACTTCTGTCATTCTTCACTGTAGAAGACAGTAGCAGTGTGCCAGAAATTCAGGAGTGTCAGAGGACAGGAGGTAGATAAGTCACGTGGTGGACTACATCGCAGAGTTCTGAAAGAGGTGGCTGAAGAGATTGCGAGGCATTAGTAATGATCACTAGATTCTGGAATGGTTCCAGAAGACTGGAAAACTGCAAATGTCACTCTACTCATTAAAAAGGGAAAGAGGCAGAAAAAGGAAATTATAGGGCAGTCAGCCTGACTTCAGTGGTCGGAAGATGTTGGAATCCATTATTCAGGATGATGTTTCGGGGAACTTATTTACTTAGCGATACAGTGCTGAGTAGGCCCTTCCTACCCTTCAAGCCACACCGCCCCAGCAACCCTGGACAAAGCCTAACCTAGACCAAGTAACCTATCCAGTCTTCTTTGGATTGTGGGAGGAAACCAGAGGAAATGGAGAAAACCCAGCCATTCCATGGAGGATGTTCAGAGACTACTGATAGCATGGCACCGGAAATGAACTCTGAACTCTAGACCGCTCTGAGCTGTAATAGCATTATGTTAATTGCTATGAAACCATGGTGCCCATACTTGGAGGCACATGATAAAATGGGCTAAAGTCAACATAGTTTCCTTAAGGGGAAACCTAGCTCGACAAATCTGGTGGAACTCTGAGGAAATAACATGCAGGTAGACAAAGGAGAGTCAATGAATGTTGTGTATTTGGATTTTCAGAAGACTTTTGACAAGGTGCCTCACATGAGGCTGCTTAACGAGGTAACAGCCCCATGGCAGTACGGAACAGATACTAGCATGGATAGAAAATTAACTAACTGCAGGAGGCAAGAAGTGGGAATAAAGGAGGCTTTTTCTGGTTAGTTTCTGGTGACTAATGGTGTTCTGCAAGGGTCGGTGTTGGGATCACTTCATTTCACATTATATGTCAATGATTTGGATGACGGGATTGATGGCTTTGTGCCAAGTTTGCAGATGATATGAAGATAGGTGGAAGGGCAGGTAGTGTTGAGGAAGCAGGGAGTCTACAGAAAGTCTCAGAAGAAAATTTGAAAATCAGAGGTGCAAAGGGACTTGGGAGTCCTTGTACAGAATACCTTAAAGGTGAACTTGCAGTTTGAGTCAGTGGTGAGGAAGGCAAATGCAATGTTAGCATTCATTTTGGGAGGACTAGAATATAAAAGCAAGCATGTAATGCTGAAGCTTCATAAAGCATTGGTCAGATCACACTGGAGTATTGTGAGCAGTTTTGAGCCCCTTATCTGAGAAGAGATGTGCTGGCATTTCACAGTCCAGAGGAGATTCTCAAGGTTTCTGGAATGAAAGGATTAATTCACGAGGAGTGTTTGATGACTCTGGCCCTGTACTCACTGCAGTTTAGAAAAATGAGGGAGTTCACATTGAAACCTGTCGAATATTGAAAGGCCTAAATAGACTGGATGTGGAGAGGATGTTTCCTGGAGTGGAGGAGTCGAGGATAGAAACATAGAAAAATAGGTGCAGGAGTAGGCCATTTGGCCCTTCAAGCCTGCACCGCCATTTATTATGATCATGGCTGATCATCCAACTCAGAACCCTGCCCCAGCTTTCCCTCCATACCCCCTGATCCCTGTAGCCACAAGGGCCATATCTAACTCCCTCTTAAATATAGCCAATCAACTGGCCTCAACTGTTTCCTGTGGCAGAGAATTCCACAGATTCACCACTCTCTGTGTGAAGAAGTTTTTCCTAATCTCAGACCTAAAAGGCTTCCCCTTTATCCTCAAACTGTGACCCCTCGTTCTGGACTTCCCCAACATCGGGAACAATCTTCCTGCATCTAGCCTGTCCAATCCCTTTAGGATTTTATACGTTCCAATCAGATCCCCCCTTAATCTTCTAAATTCCAACGAGTACAAGCCCAGTTCATCCAGTCTTTCTTCATATGAAAGTCCTGCCATCCCAGGAATCAATCTGGTGAACCTTCTTTGTACTCCCTCTATGGCAAGGATGTCTT
Organism: Mobula birostris; assembly: GCF_030028105.1. Taxonomy (NCBI): domain Eukaryota; kingdom Metazoa; phylum Chordata; class Chondrichthyes; order Myliobatiformes; family Myliobatidae; genus Mobula; species Mobula birostris. The sequence continues at coordinate 59,696,573 of NC_092392.1, forward strand.
TCCTCAGATTAGGGGACCAAAACTGCACACAATACTCCAGGTGTGGTCTCACCAAGGTCTTGTACAACTGCAGTAGTACCTCCCTGCTCCTGTACTCAAATCCTCTCGCTATAAATGCCAGCATACCATTCGCCTTTTTCACCGCCTGCTGTACCTGCATGCCCACTTTCAATGACTGGTGTATAATGGCACCCAGGTCTCGTTGCGCCTCCCCTTTTCCTAATCGGCCACCATTCAGATAATAATCTGTTTTCCTATTTTTGCCACCAAAGTGGATAACTTCACATTTATCCACATTAAATTGCATCTGCCATGAATTTGCCCACTCACCCAACCTATCCAAGTCACTCTGCATCCTCTTAGCATCCTCCTCACAGCTAACACTGCCACCCAGCTTCGTGTCATCCGCAAACTTGGAGATGCTGCATTTAATTCCCTCATCCAAGTCATTAATATATATTGTAAACAACTGGAGTCCCAGCACTGAGCCTTGCAGTACCCCACTAGTCACCGCCTGCCATTCTGAAAAGGTCCCGTTTATTCCCACTCTTTGCTTCCTGTCTGCTAACCAATTCTCTATCCACATCAATACCTTACCCCCAATACCATGTGCTTTAAGTTTGCACACTAATCTCCTGTGTGGGACCTTGTCAAAAGCCTTTTGAAAATCCAAATATACCACATCCACTGGCTCTCCCCTATCCACTCTACTAGTTACATCCTCAAAAAAATTCTATGAGATTCGTCAGACATGATTTTCCTTTCACAAATCCATGCTGACTTTGTCCGATGATTTCACCACTTTCCAAATGTGCTGTTATCACATCTTTGATAACTGACTCCAGCAGTTCCCCCACCACCGACGTTAGGCTAACCGGTCTATAATTTCCCGGTTTCTCTCTCCCTCCTTTTTTAAAAAGTGGGGTTACATTAGCCACCCTCCAATCCTCAGGAACTAGTCCAGAATCTAACGAGTTTTGAAAAATTATCACTAATGCATCCACTATTTCTTGGGCTACTTCCTTAAGCACTCTGGGATGCAGACCATCTGGCCCTGGGGATTTATCTGCCTTCAATCCCTTCAATTTACCTAACACCACTTCCCTACTAACATGTATTTCGCTCAGTTCCTCCATCTCACTGGACCCTCTGTCCCCTACTATTTCTGGAAGATCATTTATGTCCTCCTTAGTGAAGACAGAACCAAAGTAATTATTCAATTGGTCTGCCATGTCCTTGCTCCCCATAATCAATTCACCTGTTTCTGTCTGTAGGGGACCTACATTTGTCTTTACCAGTCTTTTCCTTTTTACATATCTATAAAAGTTTTTACAGTCAGTTTTTATGTTCCCTGCCAGTTTTCTCTCATAATCTTTTTTCCCCTTCCTAATTAAGCCCTTTGTCCTCCTCTGCTGAACTCTGAATTTCTCCCAGTCCTCAGGTGAGCCACTTTTTCTGGCTAATTTGTATGCTTCTTCTTTGGAATTGATACTATCCCTAATTTCTCTTGTCAGCCACGGGTGCACTACCTTCCTTGATTTATTCTTTTGCCAAACTGGGATGAACAATTGTTGTAGTTCATTCATGCAACCTTTAAATGCTTGCCATTGCATATCCACTGTCAATCCTTTAAGTGTCATTTGCCAGTCTACCTTAGCTAATTCACGTCTCATACCTTCAAAGTTACCCCTCTTTAAGTTCAGAACCTTTGTTTCTGAATTAACTATGTCACTCTCCATCTTAATGAAGAATTCCACCTTATTATGGTCACTCTTACCCAAGGGGCCTCTCACGACAAGATTGCTAATTAACCCTTCCTCATTGCTCAAAACCCAGTCCAGAATAGCCTGCTCTCTAGTTGGTTCCTCGACATGTTAGTTCAAAAAACCATCCCGCATACATTCCAAGAAATCCTCTTCCTCAGCACCTTTACCAATTTGGTTCACCCAATCTACATGTAGATTGAAGTCACCCATTATAACTGCTGTTCCTTTATTGCACACATTTCTAATTTCCTGTTTAATACCATCTCCGACCTCACTACTACTGTTAGGTGACCTGTACACAACTCCCACCAGCGTTTTCTGCCCCTTAGTGTTACGCAGCTCTACCCATATCGATTCCACATCTTCCCGGCTTATGTCCTTCCTTTCTATTGCGTTAATCTCCTCTTTAACCAGCAACGCCACCCCACCTCCTTTTCTTTCATGTCTATCCCTCCTGAATATTGAATATCCCTGAACGTTGAGCTCCCATCCTTGGTCACCCTGGAGCCATGTCTCTGTGATCCCAACTATATCATAATCATTAATAACAATCTGCACTTTCAATTCATCCACCTTATTACGAATGCTCCTTGCATTGACACACAAAGCCTTCAGGCGCTCTTTTACAACTCTCTTAGCCCTTATACAATTATGTTGAAAAGCGGCCCTTTTTAATGCTTGCTCTGGATTTGTCGACCTGCCACTTTTACTTTTCTCCTTAGTACTTTTTGCTTCTGCCCTCACTGTACACCCCTGTCTCTCTGCACTCGTTCCCATCCCCCTGTTGTGAACTAACCTCCTCTCGCCTAGCCTCTTTAATTTGATTCCCACCCCCCAACCATTCTAGTTTAAAGTCACCTCAGTAGCCCTCGCTAATCTCCCTGCCAGGATATTGGTCCCCCTAGGATTCAAGTGTAACCCGTCCTTCTTGTACAGGTCACGCCTGCGCCAAAAGAGGTCCCAATGATCCAAAAACTTGAATCCCTGCCCCCTGCTCCAATCCCTCAGCCACGCATTTATCCTCCACCTCATCACATTCCCACTCTCACTGTCGCGTTGCACAGGCAGTAATCCCGAGATTACTACCTTTGCGGTCCTTTTTCTCAACTCCCTTCCTAGCTCCCTATATTCTCCTTTCAGGATCTCATCCCTTTTCCTACCTATGTCATTGGTACCTATATGTACCACGACCTCTGGCTCCTCACCCTCCCACTTCAGGATATCTTGAACACGATCAGAAATATCCCGGACCCTGGCACCAGGGAGGCAAACTACCATCCGGGTCTCTGGACTGCGTCCACAGAATCGCCTATCTGACCCCCTTACTATCGAGTCCCCTATCACAACTGCCCTCCTCTTCCTTTCCCTACCCTTCTGAGCTACAGGGCCAGACTCTGTGCCGGAGGCACGGCCACTGTCGCTTCCCCCGGGTAAACTGTCCCCCCCAACAGTACTCAAACAGGAGTACCTATTGTTAAGGGGTACAGCCACCGGGGTACTCTCTATTACCTGACTCTTCTCCTTCCCCCTCCTAACCGTGACCCACTTGTCTGCCTCCCGTGGAGACAAGAGGGCACAGCCTGAAAATAGAGGAGTGTCCATTTAGAACCGAGATTAGCCAGAGGGTAGTGAATCTGTGGAATTCATTACCACAGGTGGTTTTGGGGGCCAAGCGGAGCTTGATAGATTCTTGATTAGTGTCAAAGGTTACGGGGAGAAGGCAGAAGAGTGATGTAGCAGAATCGATGAGCCAAATGGCCTAATTCTGCTCCTTTGTCTTATGGTACCATTTACATAACATGATCCCCATATTAAAACTGCAACAGCTGAAAAATTACTTGGGATGATGCTGAGGGTGTATTGGTGCAACACATTAAAATTCAGATATTCCTTGTAATTTAGGAATACGCACCAAGGATTGTTTTTAAACTGAGCCACACAAGGCGGTGCCCTAGAGTTTGGTTAAAAAGACACATTTTATATTCTTTTTAAAAAGGAGTAGAGGCAGAAAAGGTTGGTGAATGAATAGCAAAACGTAGGACCTTGATGAAGCGAATAAATTTGGGAAAGATCCAGAGGGAGTGGGAGGAGCTTCGATATTCGATGGTTGTACAGTTACAGGATATTCCAAAGACTGGGAGTGGCAAGGTCATGGACTGCTTTGAAAAGAAGAATGAGAATTTAACACATGAGCCTTTATTTAGCTGCTGTAATTTAGTGGACACAAGACAGGCAGATGAATGCAGATTATTCCACATGGGGATAAGTACATTATGATTTTCGGTGCCCTCATATACAAAACGAACAAAAGCAGCCAGATAGGGTACATTGGAAATGTGCATAGAAGAGGGCTTCAGCCATAGCGGACACAAGACAGGCAGAAAGTCTGGTAAGATTACAGAAGTAGAAATGGTCACCCTTAGCAATAGTAGTATTAAGTTCTCTAACGGTCATTTCAGAGCGAAATATGAAGGCAAGTTTGCAGATAGTATGATGAGTTTGACTGTTACTGAGCTAGAGAGGAAGAGAACCAGGAATGGAGTTTACAATATGGACCAAAGGAAATGGCTATTTATGCTTTTTTAAATATACTTTCCAACATATCAACTCATTCAGTATGGATGTCAAATGAACATCTGAGAGAAATCAGAGGGGCCAATAGACATGGGCTGAGGCAGAGATGACAGGTGAGAAGTCCATGTTTTCAGATTACTTTGGAAAACAGGTAACAGGAAATGGAGGAAGCAGAAGGGGAAAGGTCTGAGGGACCAGTACAAGATGGCAGCAGAAATCAGCACATCTAGTTGGTTAAAATGGAAGTAGGAGTTTGTTTTCATCCAGCTGTTTGACAGGGGAGAGGTGTGTAAGATTTTCCTTTCATTTGAGTGATACTTATTTAAGACTGAAAGGGGCATTTGGAGACAGGTACAGAATTTTTAAAGCAGCATAATACAGTAAATCAGTGATGTAATTTAGGGACATGATTATTAGCTGATTTTCAATAAATCTCCAGGGATTCTTTAATTATGTTCACAAATTAAGTTTGTTGGAAAAGAACTAGAAAGTCAACATTTGGAGATGAAGAGATTTGGAGATTGGAAGATCACCCCATGTACCTTCTGCACTGCTTTGACCAGTCAGATAGATACGGTAATAAGGTGGGGAAGACGGTATCCCTTGTTATTGAGGAACAGCTACATATACTGATGGCATGCAACAAACCCCTGAAAAAATTGCAGTATTCTGTAAGTTAGAGCCTCTGAGAGTTAACCATAAGTTGGCTAAAATGTCTTTCTATTACTGCTTTTGCTCCTATTTTTTGTAAAACAAAAACTGAAATCACAGGAGAAAGAAAGCAATATATAATTAATAAAACAACAGACACAATTGCAGACAAACAAGATAATGAGAAATGAAATTGACGGATAAGTAGCAGCAGGGATTTGTTTTTGGAAAATATTGCTTCAGTGAGGAAAATGATCCAAGAGGTTTGCCCTAGGGATCAATACTGAATTTCCTACTCTTTTAAGTTTCATTGGTGTTTTTGATTGTAAGTTTCTGGAGGCTCACAAATTGAATAAACCAGGCAGATGATGGAAGCAGAGCTAGTAAGCTGCTTTACCTTTAGTAGGTCCTCATCATCCCTGAGTACTGCTGCAATTGTTGTTTTATTTATCAAGATGCCATGATTTTTCATCTTCTTTGCACGTATGCCACAGTTTCTTCCTGACACAGAAACATTCAGTACAACATTTGTCTGATTCAGATCTGGCTTGAGGGAAATTACCTTGCTGACAGAATGAACGATCGTTCCACACTTTCGATGTTGAGCTCATTCTGGTAGGCCTCTTGAGATGGTTTGCTAACCTATGTGGTAAACAACATGGGTCACAGGTTCAAACTATTTTTTTTTAATGTGAACAAAAATCAAACAGTAGTACTTTTGCCTATGAAATTACATGAACTGAGTTAGGAATATAAATAATTTTATGGCTTCCCATGAAATTATCCCCAACTACTTGTAAAAACTGGTTTGGCAAGAGTAGCATCCAGACAATAAACAATTATGTAGGAATTATCTGTAAAAGCTTTTCAATGGTTGTATTAAGGGTCAGCTTCAAGTACTATCTGATGATAATTTCACCTTCATCTGTTCTTATAAGTACCATCTATTAATGAGGAAAACAGAGGCAGTGCAATGGCATAGCTGGAATAACTGCTTCAGCGTGTGGTGTTCAATTGTGACTTGGACGCTGTCTGCATGGAGTTTTCATCATCTTCTGGTGAAACAGTTTTGGTTTCCTCCAGGTGCTCCAACTTCCTCCCATATCCTAAAGACATGTAGATAGGTAGATCAATTGGCCACTATGCTTTGCCTGGTGCGAGGGTTACTGGTGTGATCTGTAGGGAGTTGATAGAAATATGGGGAGAACGAAATGGTACACCTGTAGAATTAATATAATTGTGTGCTTGAGAATCAGCAGCTCAGTGGCCAAACATCCTTCTTCTGTGGTAACTGACTCTGACTCAAACAGCGCAACTCATACTTATATGGAATACATCAGTAACTGGACAATTTACCTTTCAAAAGTCAACATTGAGGGTGTAAGACTACCAGGGGGTGACTCAATATACTTTTAATTGCTTTTTTTTTTTTACCTCATACATGTTGAGTACCCCTTACCCAAAATTCCAAAATCGGAAAACCTTCAAAATTACATATTTTTTGAGTGCTGACATAACATCACAAATGGAAAATTGTACAAGACACTGGGAAGGTTCCCAGGCAATGCACAGGTTTCTGCGCACCACAGACAGAGTTAATGAAAAATAGGAAAACTGGATAAAGTGAAAAATGAAATCTTGATCGTATATTGAAAGAGTGGATCCATCAGTGTCAGGTGTCACTTAACAGTATTCTTATCATGAAACAAGTAAAGATTTATTATGATGAACTGAAAATTGAAAGTAATTGCGAATATTCAGGCTGGTTACAGAAATTTAAGAAAAGGCACGGCATTAAATTTTTAAAGTGTCTGCTGATCCTGAAAATCTAGCACCAGAATAAGTCTATAATGCTGACTGTTTTTATACCCTACATAAAAACTAAAAAAGGTAAAATACAAATACATGGTACTGTAACTTTTAAATGCAAAGACGGCATCGCAGATAGAGACTGAAATCCTGCCATTGTTTGCTGCTGATTCGGGTATTCTCCCAGTAATGCCATGCTGCCTTTGTTACCCTGTACACATATTTTCATTATATTAACAGACGTGGGATGAACAAGACAAAGACTGCTTACTGGTAGCACGTAAATTCAGAGTTGGAAATGATGGCGAACCCAAGTTGTCATTATATATTCTGAAGTCCAAACTGCTTCCAGCCCCAAGCATTTGGATAAGGGGTGCTCAAGCTGTAGTCTTGTCTCATCAGAATATTTATATTTTAACAACAGAGTAGTACAAGTTATGCTTTATCCACTATGTAATATCTATACCTTGGTACACTTAAACTATACTTCTTTGCCTTATTGAACGTACTTCTGAAAAGGTGACAATAGCCTTCCAAACTGAGAGAGATACGAGAGCCTGCCGAATGGCATAGTAGTTGACGTGATATTCTTTTCTTTCAACTATTAGATTAGTTAATTTCTCAATGGATTCACAAAGTAGCATACAGTAAACGGCCACAAAACGCTGAATTAATAAAACAGCTGGTTTATTCCACCAAGTCTACCTTGGCAATAATGAGAAAGCAATAAACAACATAGAAACATAGAAAACCTACAGCACAATACAGGTCTTTCGGCCCACAAAGCTATGCCGAACATGTCCTTACCTGAGAACTACCTAGGCTTACCCATAGCCCTCTATTTTTCTGAGCTCCATGTACCTGTCCAGGAGTCTCTTAGGAGACCCTGTCATTTCTGCCACCGGCAGCCATTCCATGCACTCACCACTCTCTGCGTAAAAAACTTACCTCTGACATCTCCTCTGTACCTACTTCCAAGCACCATAAAACTATGCCCTCTCGTGCTAACCATTTCAACCCTGGGAAAAAGCCTCTGACTATCCACACGATCAATGCCTCTCATTATTTTGTACACCTCTATCAGGTCACCTCTCATCCTCCGTCGCCTCAAGGAGAAAAAGCCAAGTTCACTCAACCTGTTCGCATAAGGCATGTTCCCCAATCCAGGCTGTAACCTCTGACAGCCCTCCACACTATCCACAACACCCCCAACCTTTGTGTCATCAGCAAATTTACTAACCCATCCCTCCACTTCCTCATCCAGGTTATTTATAAAAAAATCACAAAGATTAGGGGTCACAGAACAGATCCCTGAGGCACACCACTGATTACCAACCTCCATGCAGAATATGACCCATCTACAATCACTATTTGCCTTCTGTGGGCAAGCCAGTTCTGGATCCACAAAGCAATGTCCCCTTGGATCCCATGCCTCCTTACTTTCTCAATAAGCCTTGCACGGGGTACCTTATGCAGAAATCCATATACACTACATCTACTGCTCTACCTTCATTAATGTGCTTAGTCACATCCTCAAAAAATTCAATCAGGCTTGTAAGGCACAACCTGCCTTTGACAAGGCCATGCTGACTATTTCTAATCATATTATGCCTCTCCAAATGTTCATAAATCCTGCCTCTCAGGATCTTCTCCATCAACTTACTAACCACTGAGGTAAGACTCACTGGTCTATAATTTCCTGGGCTATCTCTACTCCCTTTCTTGAATAAGGGAACAACATCCACAACCCTCCAATCCTCCAGAACCTCTCCCGTAATCATTGATGATGCAAAGATCATCGCCAGAGGCTCAGCAATCTCCTCCCTCGCTTTCCACCATAGCCTGGGGTACATCTCATCCAGTCCTGGTAATTTATTCCAACTTGATGCTTTCCAAAAGCTCTAGCACATCCTCTTCCTTAATATCTACATGCTCAAGCTTTTCAGTCCGCTGCAAGTCATCCCTACAATCGTCAAGATTATTTTCTGTGGTGAATACTGAAGCAAAGTATTCATTAAGTACCTCTGCTATCTCCTCCAGTTCCATACACACTTTTCCACTGTCACACTTGATTGGTCCTATTCTCTCACGTCTTATCCTCATGCTCTTCACATACTTATAGAATGCCTTGGAGCTTTCCTTAATCCTGTCTGCTAAGAACTTCTCATGGCCACTTCTGGCTCTCCTAATTTCATTCTTAAGCTCCTCCCTGCAAGCCTTATAATCTTCTAGATTCATATCATTATCTAGTTTTTTGAACCTTTCGTATGCTCTTCTTTTCTTCTTGACTAGATTTGCAACAGCCTTTGTACACCAAGGTTCCTGTACCCTAACATTCTTTCCCAGTCTCATTGGAACGTACAGAACCTCACGCATATATCTCCTGAACATTTGCCACATTTCTTCCGTATGTTTCCCTGAGGACATCTGTTTCCAATTTATGCTTCCAAGTCCCTGCCTGATAGCCTCATATTTCCCCTTACTCCAATTAAACATGCAAAAATAAAACTTCTTGCCATAGTTTCCTGCATTCAGTGCTCCATAGCAACAACTTAATTGACAAAGAAATGACTTACCTTCATACCTGCTAGTGACAACATGTTGTTTAGCTTGTATGTTCCCGATTGCACTGGTGTAGTGTATAGTAATACATCATTAAACTACAAATAAAAACATACCACAAATGTTCAAAACCAAGATTCAGCTTGTGGTTGGAAAATGAAATGATTGCTAAAAACAAACTACTACATATTTTGGAAATGAGGTCAGGCAACACTTGTGCAGACAGAAACTGAGTTAATAATTGCAGCTGATGACCTTCCATCAGCATCTTGGCCATCAGCTGGAAACATTATCACAGTTTCTCACTCCACAGATGCTGCCAGACTTGCTGAGCATTTCCTGTTTTTTGTTTAAAAGATTTGTTCCCAAATGACTAAAAAGGAATTCCTCTGATATATTAACAGCTCTGGCAGTATTTGCAGAGAGGAATAAACCAAACACTTCAGGTTAACAATCTGTTGTGAGAACTGGAAAATGTTAGACATAAACAATTTTTTGAGAAAGAGACAAAACGAGCAGAGAATGAAGGGAATGTCTGTGATAAGGCATTTTCCCCCATTTTAATGACAAGTCACTGACTGACCTCCAATGTTCTCTTACAGATGCTGCACAAACTCACACTGAACCTTTCTAGCATTTTATCATTTGACACATCAATTTTTTAAATTACTCTGTAATCATTTAACAGCATTTTACTAGAAATAATATAGTATGGTAAGATTAAATTCTAGTTAAAACATTTTGACTAAATTGAATTACAGTATATTAGATAATCTGAGTGGTTTACATGTCTTTTCTACAAATTAATGTTCACTGCTCTTCAACTGTTAGTTTATCAAAATTACACATTCTGTAAATCATTAAATATACATAATAATTGTTGCTTTCTACTGCTTTAGATAAATAGGATTTAAATTTCAAATTACCAAAAAAAACATTCGAGGTTGCATAACTTTTCTGGATAGTTTCATCAGAGTTCCCTCCTTCAAAAAAACCTGTACAAAGGGACAAAGAAAACAATAGTGTTAGTTACACATGTGAAGCCAGCATAACAGACATCTTTGGAAACAACAATGAAAATTATGTTGCATAATATCAGTAGGGATTTTAGGCAAAAATTGTTACCCTACAGCAAGACGCAGGTACTGGAGCATGTGAAAAGTGACTCCACAAACAAAAAAAAGAGCAAAGCATGTCTAACTTCTCAAGCAGATTTAAATATTTAGAGTTTTTGATTTGCAAGGAAGCTTACCATTTTGTTGTATATCTCATTATTGGTCATTTGTTCTTTGGTTCATACAAAGTGGATATAAAGTTAATTTGAAAATAAATATTTTAACTAATTTATAAATTTCACCAATTTTTTTCTAAGAAAATATAACTAATGTCTAGCATCAGAAAGCCAATATTTCGTGTTCTATTCAACTAAATCATATTGTATCATCTATTTGACAGATACCTAATATACAATTAGAACAATTCAAATCTGTATTTGTCACTCACTATACTGTAAATATGAAGAAAGTAGTTAAATTTATAAATTCTTGCAGGCTTAGATTCAGAGAAGAGCACAATGTGAGGTATGTTTTTGGATGGTAAAAATTCCCAGTGTCATTTAAAAGGCTTTCCCCAGTGAATAACTATATGAAGAATTGACAGTGATGAACAGATACAAATACCATTTCACAATGTATAAAGTCCCACTAGCATTAGCATCTTTTAAAGCCATAAAAAAGTACTCCATTCTAATATGCAGCTACAAAAGCATCTGAGCTCAAGCCAGTACGATTCTGCATTCTGGTAGATTAGAAGACCCCTTGAATTTAGGGGGAGAAAAACAATCATGTTAACATTGTAAAAGGTATAGCTACTGAATTACTAAACTTCCTGGAGTATGATCCCCAGTCACCAAAATATTATACACAGCCAAAGTCTAGATTTCCAAGAATGATCATTTGCTGTACGGGCCCTGGTTTAAAATTGACCAATACACATATCCTTGTAGTACTTGATCCTCCTAAACACATCAATTCTCCTTAATGTGTAGGGACAAGTGTCATCTAAGAATCAGCCATAATCACCCTTCCAGGCTGAACAATCTCCTGCTGGCCATTAAGGCTATACTGGATTTGCATCAGCTTCTGGAAATTATCCTGCAATTAAGAAAAATAAACAACTTTAAGATTATAGCAACCAAGCAAAAACAAAACAATTCACTGGCACAGAAGGTAGTTAAAGTGGTTTACATACCCCTTGTTTCATTATGTCATTGGCATGGTTTGCTACTTCTACAACAATAGCAAGAGCAGCTGATAGAAATATAAACACTGATATTAATAATCAAAAGACAGAAAATAGAGAATAAAATTAACACATGGTTAAGAAGAATTAAGTACCTTGAGTATCTTTATAATCTGCACAATCCTTGGACAGGTTCTTCACATAATCTAATATATAACAAACATTTTTAATAAGAGTTAAAGTTGGAGCAAATTTTTAACTGTAGTTAAGGCAGCAAATTTGTCCAGTAAACAGCTTAAGCACAACAGGGAAGACACTTGGTTCTATCTCTGATTTGTACAAAGTAGATGACTATTATCCAATGGTCCTTATAGAAGTGTTTCCAATGGATTTTTGATTAAAAAAAAACAGGTTCAATCTCAGCCATGACTTACAAGCCTATTTACACTTAATATAAAAGCCCATTTGTGAGGGAAACCAACATTAAATAAATAAAACAAATAAATGAAGATCCAAATCTAATGGTGGCTTTGAAGCCATCATTTAAAGATATCTACTGTATATCAACAAAATAAAAAGGTTAAAAGATGGTGCCGGTAACTGGCGACTTTGCGCGTGCTCTCCCAAGCAAGCTGCCCTCTCCACTACCCTATACCCAAGAAACCCTTCTAAACCTCCAATCGAGCAAGATCAAGATCAACAACACCCTGGTGAAGCTACTGACCCAGCTGGAGACCACCGCGCCAGATCTGCTTCTTAAACTCCGGACCCCACCTGGACCCGACCAGCGAGGCCCACCACGTTCCCGGAGACCCACGGTCTGCTACTGTGCCGGAGAGCTTGAGACACGGCCCATTCCAACCAGCACCTCTCCGGAGCAGATGACCACACAGAAGTGATGTCGGAGACCTCAAGGTGCCCCAGACGCTTCCCCGCAGCGACCACTGTAAAGCCCCATTGGTGGCCATCCACAGCTGCCGGAAGTGACGCCTCCACTGCAGACCTTGGAAATCGAGCCCGAGGCTCGGCTGGAGCGGAGGCCTCCGCAACCGTGACTCGGCTTAGGGACTTGTTTCAGCCAGGAGCCCAGCCCTCCGGGATTACGTGTCCGCTTTGGGGCCCGACCCAGTCTACAGCTCAGGCCCTCGGCGGCTGGAAGCGGCAGCGGAGCCTCCCCCATCACTCGGCCCGACCCAGAGCGCCCGACGACGCGACCCGCGGGACGCGTCCACCAACCACAAAGAGCTGACAACAACACAGTGCATCGATGGAAACCTGGAAAGATGCACTACTTACCGAAGAAGTGTGGGAAAAGAGCTGGGCTGCTGGTCAGATTGAAGCTGAGGGGCTTCAGGGTCCCTGTGCCCACCATCCTACTAGCTAATGTGCAAGCCATAGAGAACAAGGTGGATGATCTTAAAGGGAGACTCACCTACTGCAGGGAGATGCAGAACTGCTGTGTATTCTGTTTCACTGAGACCTGGCTCTCCCCTGCCACTCCCGACTGTGCCACCCGACTGGAGGGATTTTTGATCCATCGGATGGACCGCACGGCGTCTTCGAGCAAGACGAGGGGAGGTGGTGTCTGCCTACTGATCAACACTGGGTGGTGCTCGGACACAGAGGCACTGACAAGCTCCTGCAGCCCGGACCTGGAACAGCTGTCGATGAAGTGTCGTCCCTACTATCTGCCACGGGAATTCACCTCGGTCACACTGACAGCGGTCTAAATTCCCCCCCAGGCGGACGTGGAGTGTGCTCTGAACATACTGTATGCCAACATCAGTGAACTTGAGACCAGGTATCCGGAGGGTTTGCTCATTACAGCCGGGGACTTTAACCAGGCCAACCTCAGAAAGGCACTGCCAAAGTTATACCAACATGTCTCCTGCCCCACTAGAGGCCCGAATATACTTGACCACTGCTACACAGCAGTCAAGGATGCCTACCATTCCGTCCCACGACCTCACTTCGGAAAATTGGACTATCAGGCCGTACTCCTCCTCCCGGCTTACAAACAGAAACTGAGGCGGATGTCAAAAGTAGTGTTGCATTGGACGGAGGAAACGGATGAGGTCCTCCGTGACTGCTTTGAACCGGTGGACCAGTTAGTATTCAAGGACTCGGCAGCTAACCTCGATGAGTATGCCTCAGCTGTCACGGACTTTATTTGGAAATGCACAGAGGACTGTGTGTCTCGCAAGACGATCTGGGTATTCCCTAACTGGAAACCTTGGATGAATTATGAGGTCAAGTCCCTTTTGAAGGCTAGAGCTGCGGTTTTTAGGTCCGGGCATACCGGGCGCGACATGGAATCCAGGCGTGAACTCCGGAAAGTCATTAAGGGTGCCAAGAGGCAATGTCGAGCCAAGTTGGAAGCCCAGGCTAACCAGAGGAATGCCAGTAGACTATGGCAGGGTCTAAATGAGATCAATGGGTGCAAAGAAAAGGCTGGGAATATCAATAACTGTGGCGCTTCTCTTCCTGACGAACTTAACGTATTCTATGCAAGATTCGAACAGAAGAGGAGCGTCCCTCTCCCTCCGGATGAACCAGACCTGGTGGCATCGAGATTCATCGTCACCGGGGACGTTAGAAGGGCCTTCCTGAAGATAAATCCAAGGAAGGCGATGGGCCCAGATGGCGTCCAGGACGGGTTCTCCGGGCCTGTGCAAGCGAGCTAGCTGAAGTGTTTGCTGACATCTTCAACTGCTCCTTGCTTCAGTCTAAGATCCTCTTGTGTTTTAAGAAGGCAACAATAATCCCAGTGCCGAAGAAGAGCAAGGTGGCATGCCTGAATGACTATCGACCTGTGGCTCTGACATCAATTGCTATGAAGTGCTTTGAGGGATTGGTTATGGCACACATCAGCCATAGCCTACTGGTCAACCTCGACGCTTTGCAATTCGCCTACTGGAGCAACAGGTCAATGGCAGATGCCACCTCTCTGGCCCTACATTCCTCCTTAGAACACCTGGAGAATAAAGGCGCATAGGTAAGGCTCCTTTTCATTGACTACAGCTCTGCCTTTAATACCATCATTCCAAATAAACTGATTCCTAAGCTCCGGAACCTGGGCCTTAGCACTCAGATCTGCAGCTGGATCTTCAACTTCCTCACAGAGAGGACCCAGACTGTAAAAATAAGGGACAAGCTCTCCTCTACAATCACTCTGAGCTCTGGTGCCCCACAAGGCTGTGTACTCAGCCCCTTGCTGTACTCACTGTACACTCATGATTGTGTAGCCAAGTTTCCATCAAACTCAATATATGAGTTTGCTGGTGACACCACAATTGTAGGCCGTATCTCGGGTAATGATGAGTTTGAGCACAGAGGGGAAATTAAGAACCTGGTGGCAGGGTGCGAACACAGTAACCTATCCCTCAACGTCAGCAAGACGAAGGAATTGGTTGTTGACTTCAGAAGGAGTAGTGGACCGCACGACCCAATTTACATCAGTGGTGCGCAAGTGGAACAAGTCAAAAGCTTTAAGCTCCTCGGAGTCAATATCACAAATGACCTGACTTGGTCCAACCAAGCAGAGTTCACTGCCAAGAAGGCCCACCAGCGTCTTTACTTCCTCAGAAAACTAAAGAAATGTGGCCTGTCTCCTAAAACCCTCACTAATTTTTATAGATGCACCGTAGAAAGCATTCTTCTAGGGTGCATCACAACCTGGTATGGAAGTTGTCCTGTCCAAGACTGAAAGAGGCTGCAGAAGATCGTGAACACGGCACAGCACATCACACAAACCAATCTTCCGTCTGTGGACTCACTTTACACCGCACACTGTCGGAGCAGTGCTGCCAGGATAATCAAGGACACAACCCACCCAGCCAACACACCTTTCGTCCCTCTTCCCTCCGGGAGAAGGCTCAGGAGCTTGGAGACTCGTACAGCCAGATTTGGGAACAGCTTCTTTCCAACTGTGATAAGACTGCTGAACGGATCCTGACCTGGATCTGGTCTGTACCCTCCAAATATCCGGTCCTGCCTCTTGGTTTTTTTGGACTACCTTACTTCCCATTTTTCTATTTTCTATTTATGATTTATAATTTAAATTTTTAATATTTACTAATTTTAACTATTTTTAATATTCTTAATATTTTTAATATTTAATATTTATAATCCAGAGAGTGTGAAGCGCAGAATCAAATATCGCTGTGATGATTGTACATTCAAGTACCAATTGTTTGGCGACAATAAAGTATAAAGTAAAAAAGATAGAAATACCTTCAACAGGGAAAAAGGAACAGTGAATGAGGGAAGTTATACATTAACATTATTTCCTTGTAGTTCCTTATGTCATGAAGACTAGACCATTCAAACTATAGCGTCTGTGCTGTCTGTCAAGAAAGTCTTATTAGTCTCACTCTACACGCATTTCCTTGAAACCCATTCTCTTTCATGTGCCCATCAATTCCTCACTCACTTTCTCCAGCAGTAACTTACAACAGCCAATTAACTTACCATTCAGTTCATGCTTTGGATGTGGTTGGAAATTGGATATCCACCTGATCACAAGGAGGACATCTATATTCCACACAGACCTTTCCATAAACTATTTTGTTTTCCCCTTGTCATGACTATGTCAGATTTAAATGAACTGTGATCATTAGTACGAAAGTACTATCCTCATCTTCACTCCTTACAAAATGAATCCAGAGTACCCTCACTCCTGTCATTTAGAGAAGTTGTTATTTTAAGGTCCAACTCAATAATGGAGGACTATATTAAACTTCAGGTATTGCTCTAGACAAGGATTAAAGATATTTCCCATCTTGCTGTGCAATGTTGCTCTATTAGGCAAGCCAGTTTATTTCCTTAGCCACGTATAAACCACCAAGCACATTTCTACTTTGTCACCAAGACCACCTCTGTTGCACTGTCTGACTACATCTGCCTCAGCCAACTTCTGTACAATACATCTGTTGGTTTGTTAGCGTTGGATTTAAATAGTTCAAGAAGCATCTTATTCCTTTTTAGATGTTACTTCATCTGCCTATTTAACTGAGTTTTCCCATTATCAGACCTACTCTCTCCTTATGAAGCCAGGTGCTAAATTTCATTGATGTTTGATCACTCCTGCTACGTACTTTGAATGCTTTAACAGTGCTATTTGCAAGTGGTTTTGACTTGAGAATGAGTTTGAAATCAAATAGATATTCATAGTGAATCAAAATTAAATCGTTACAAACTAAATTTTATAGTACTGCAATATTTTAGTTTCCTTCTCTCCTGTTACACCCAATTATTTACTCAAGTCTTAGAGGTTACAGCAATGTCTCATAGAACACAGGAGAGGCCCTTTAGCCCATGATGTTGCGCCAACCTTTAACCACCTCTAAGAACAAACTAACCCTTCCTCTTAAAGAGCCCTCCACTTTTCTATTATCCACATGGTTATCTAACAGTTTCTTAAATGTTTATCTGCCTCTACCACCACTCTGTGTGAAAACCTTACCTTTGACACCTGCCCTATACTTTCCTTCAATCACCTGAAAATGATGCTTTCTTGTATTAGCCAATTCCGGCATGGGGAAATCTCTGGCTGTCCTACCAATCTATCAGCGTGTACCTTATTTCAGTGCCAAGAAATGTGATTGAATATACTTGTAAATAGTCACAAGGTGGCAGTGTTGCTACAGAAATGCATGGCTTTGAGTAATATTTGCTGAATTTCATTTGTACAGCAATACTATAATTATGATCAGTCAAGTACCTAATTACATCAGAAACTCTCATTCAGTTATAGAAAGAGGATTGGCTCACAACAGAAACATTTAATTTTGTACTTAGCAGGGTAGAGTGTAGATGGGAGAAATTTTACAAGCTTATATCCATCATACAAAATGCTGGAGGAACTCAGGCTACGTCCACACTAGACTGGATAAATCCGTAACCAAAGCTTTTTCTCTTCCTTTTGACCATGCACATTGAAACGGCATTTTCCTCGCCTGAAAATGGAGCTTTTCAGAAATGCTCTCCAGAGTGAATAAATCTGAAAACGCTTAACATCCGGCATAGTGCGTACGGGTAACCAGCTATTTTTAAAACTGCTGTCATGACGTGCCGGAACAAATGGTGGTGGCAGCGCAGCATTTCATTGTTTTCTCGAACACAACCTCCAACACAACAATATCTGACAACAGGTGTGTAACAGCCTAATGTAACATTGTATGGAAATACAAGATAACATTGATGCAGACATGTTTTATACATTTAACAGGGTGCTTTATTAATGCACTGCTTGTGCAAACATTCAAAAGATGCCATTGTCACTTTTGCCCAGTAACTCGTTTTTTTTTGCACATGTTAAATACAGCAAAATAATACAGAAAGACATGGCAAAAGTAAAGGCAAACAAATGAGGTAACAGCAAATTTCACTTTTGCCCAGTAACAAGCCTTATTGCATTTAGTTGTAACTGTCATCCCTTTCATCAGTGAAGAGACTATGGCTGTAGGAAATGTTTCTGGACAAATGGGCACCAAGTCTTTCGTATGGCAATTTCCTTTTAAGTTTTTCTAGTCCGTAACTGGACAAACATGCACCAAGTATACCATTTCCTCTTCGCTTGTTTTCTATAGATGAGTCCTGCGCATGCCCAGTAAGAGGAGATTCACCCAAATACCCGTTTCGATGTGGACGGAGGTATTTTCAAAAACGCTTGGTGTGGACGCCTGTCGTTTTTACGCGAAACCGGCGTTTTCAAAATTATCTGGTCTAGTATGGACGTAGCCTCAGCAGGCCAGGAGGAAAAAGAGCTGAGGAGTAGATTTAAAAGGTGGGGGGAGGGGAGAGATAAACACAAGGTGATAGGTGAAACCTGGAGGGGGCGGGATGAAGTAAAGAGCCGGGAAATGGATTGGTGAGAGAGAAGGGGGAGTCTGATAGAAGAGAACAGAGGGCCATGGTAGAAAGAAAAGGGGGGGGGGGTGGAGCACCAGAAAGTGGTGATAGGCAGGGAAGGAGATAAGGTGAGAGGGGAAAAAGGGAGGGAGGCACTATCAGAAGTTAGAGAAATCGATGTTCATGCCATCGGGTTGGCAGCTACCCAAACGGAATAGAAGGTGTTGTTCTTCCAATTTGAGTGTGGCCTCATTACGACAGTAGAGAAGGTCATGGATGTACATATTGGAATGAGAATGGGAAGTGGAATTAAAATGGATGGTCACTGGGAGATTGTGTTTTTTCTGGCGGACAAAGCATAGGTGCTCGGCAAAGCATTGGTGCTCGGCAAAGCATTGGTGCTCGGCAAAGCATTCTCCCAATCTATGTCAGGTCTCACCAAAGGCCACACTGGGAGCACCGGACACAGTATATGACCCCAATGGACTCACAGGTGAAGTGTGGGGTCTTGAATGGTAGTAAGGGGGCAGATGTAGCACTTGTTCTGCTTGCAAGGCTAAGTGCCAGGAGGGAGATCAGTGGGGAGGTCAAATGGACAAGGGAGCGATCCCTGTGGAAAGCAGAAAGTGGGGGTGGGGGGGAGAGGGAAAGATGTGCTCGGTGGTGGGATCCCGTTGGAGATGGCGGAAATTGCAGAAAATTATGTGATGGACACAGAGGCTGGTGGCATGGTAGGTGAGGACAAGAAGAACCCTATCCCTGGTAGGGTGGTGGGAGGATGGGGTGAGAGCAGACATGCGTGAAATGGAAGAGATGTGGTTGATGGTGGAGGAAGGGAAGCCCCTTTCTTTGGAGGAGAATATCTCTTTCGTTCTGAAATGAAAAGCCTCATCCTGAGAGCTCCATCTGCTGGATAAATCGGGATCTCCCAGTGGCCATCCATTTTAATTCCACTTCCCATTCAGATATGTCCATCCATGGCTGCCTCCTCTGTTGTGATAAGGCCACACTTAGGTTGGAGGAACAACACCTTATATTCCACCTGGGTAGTTTCCAAACTTATGGCATGAACATTGATTTTTCAGATTCTGGTAATGCCCCCTGTCCCCCCTACTTCACCATTCCCATCCCCTTTTCCCTCTCTCACCTCGTCTCCTTGCCCATCTATCACCTTCCTTTGGTGCTCTCCCCCCTTTTATTTCTTCCACGGCCTTCTGTCCTCTTCTATCAGACTCCCCCTTCTCTAGCCTTGTATCTCTTTCACCAATCATTTCCCAGCTCTTTACTTCATCCCTCCCCCTTCAGATTTCACCTATCATCTTGTGTTTATCCCTCCCCTCTCCCTACCTTTAAAATCTAAGCCTCAGCTTTTTTCTCTAGTCCTGCAGAAGGGTCTCGGCCCGAAGTGTCAACTGTATTCTTTTCCAAAGATGCTGCCTGGTCTGCTGAGTTCCTCCAGCATTTTGTGTGTGTTGCTTGGAGTTCCGGCATCTGAAGGATTTCTCAAGCTTATATCAATGAACTGCAACTGCATTATAAAGTCTCTTGGAATTAACCTGCAGTCTTACGTCACAAGAATACAAACACAGTTTCGGTCTTGCTGAAAGCACTACAAGTCATGCATAAGTGCCAAGAGCATTGTGCAAATTAGTTCATCAAGCTTTAATAGTCTAAATTCAACAAGCAATAGAACTGGGTGTGGGAAAGGGGTGGAACACAGTTTCAATTTAACACAATTGAAATTGACTTCAGTACAAAGCAAACTAGTTTTAAATTGTGCCCTGGTTCCTTGCACTTTGTACATTAAACAACAGCTGAATGTACTATATATTTAACTACCCTCTTCCAGAGCTGGGAAATTGAACATCCTCTGAGGCAACATAAACCAGCTACTTCCTTAGATCTGCAACCCAGCATCATAATACAAAATATAACAACATTCCACATTGCTTCATTGAACCAATAAAAACTCAAGGTATTGATGTGGCATCCAGAATGAAACTCTCCCTTCCTTCCAGGTGAGAGAAAATCATGCAAGTCTGATACATCAATCATGTTATTGAGAGCTGAAAGAAAAACATAGCAATTCTATGCAAAATGAAAAGTTCTTCATTATCAAATAAACAAAAATCTTACTGCCTCAGTAAAGCAACCAGCACAATCAAAGGTTCACTCAACCCAAACATTATCTTTTCTCCTCTTCCATCAAGCAGAAGATTCGAAAACCTGAAAGCACAACCCACCAGGATCAAGGACAGATTCTATCCTGCTGTTATGAAACTACTGAATGATTCCGTAGCTGGATTCTTGATCTCTCAGTCTATCCTGTTATAATCTTGTACTTTATTCCTGCTGACACTGCACTTTCTCTGCTGCTGTTGTACTTCATTCGACATTCCTTTATTGATATACCTTGTACTATCTCAACGCACTGTGTTGAATTAACCTGCAGAAACCACATGCAAGACAAGCTGTTCACTGTACTTCGGAACATGTGATAGTAATAAAGCAATTCCAACTCCAGTCCAGCTCCACAGCAGAAGTGTCTAAAACCAGTGGTCAGAGTTTCAGACTGGGCATCTGAGAAAGAACCCCTTCATCCATAGGATGGCTGGAATCTGGAATGCACTGCCTGAGGAGAAGATGGAGGCAGAGACTCACAACATTTAAACAGTATTGACATGAAAGTTTGAAGCCCAACGGATATACTTCCTTTGCTCCTTGATATGGGTCTCCACTGTATGTCCCATCTGGCTGATATACGCTGCTCAGCATTCACAGGGAATCCTGGGTCCCAGGTCGTCTTTGACCTGCACAATCTGTGATTTGAGCTTCCTCATGGGTTTGTGGATGGAGCCCGGCAATCCTTCCAGAAACCTTGGACATAGGGAAGGCAGGTGGTAGCAACGGGTTCCTCCTCATCGTCAGGCTTCCTGGAAACCCACATCAAGGAGCACAGGAGGTGTACCCATTTGGGTTACCCGGAGAAAATGGTGATAGCAGAACATTGCATTCGCAATGGTATTGGATTGACTTTGACGGCACAAAACTACTGTGCTAAACCAATAGTTTTTGGGACTCCCTGTGAAAGAAGCCATTGGAATAAAACTAGAGGAAAAGAATTTTAACAAAGACAAAAGCCTCGCTCCAAGTAAGAACTGGAATTCGATTGTAAACAAGGTGGGAGAGTGGAAACCTGATTGGATGAAGACTAACCAATCAGGAGGGACGGATAACAGGGGTATAAAAACCACTGGACTAGACATACCCGGGCATCATCCCTAATAAAGATGGCAGAGTTTGTCATCAAAATGTTGGTGAAAATCATTACCTGTACCCAGCTGGAAACCCGAGGTGAATTTAAAGCAGTTAAGATTTGCTGATAAGAAAATCTGAATTAGGATAAAGACCTGACAGAAGCTTATTGAATACTAGAAGTCAAATTTTACCTGTTCCTGTCGAATGCACAAGGATACATATTGGATGATAAAATATTTTGATATGGACCAATTCAGAGCATGCTATATTAACTTGACCCATCAATTTGTTAGGCAGAGAAGGATGCAATATCAGGCACTGTTAAACATGCAAGAAATCTTTAAAACTGGGGAGGTTGCAGCATGTGATAGCACTTCAAATAATATTTTGGTGGCATCTGAAAAGTGCCAATGAAACTGGCTCCTTTCCTAATGAAGGTAAAACAAAATGTCAGGACATAATTTCCTTTCAAACGCTTCCTTATGCCAGTAAGATACTCCACGGATGGCTAGAGAAACGAAAGAGGATAATACTAAACAAAATGCAACATGAACAATATTATTCTAGCAGGATAAACTGCGAACAGTTCATACCAAATGGAGACCCATCTCTGAGGTAAGTGGATTCATCGCAAAAAGCTTGGCATGAAGCAGGTGAAGTGATACTTGAAGTTCTACTTCATGAATTCAGAGATCAAATCTATTTTCAAATTTCAATTATTCATCGTTCTTTCTTTACATTGCAATACTGAAAGTTCTGATTTCAGAAATTAATTCCCAATAATCAGCAATGCTGCACATTAAACAATAAATCTGTTCACTTTCCTATGGAACAAATAAAATGGCTGAACACATTTCAATCTATCCGGACAAAATTACTACAGGTTATCAGAAATGTCCATGCATTCTAATGCCAATATCAAGTTGCATTACATCCAAGAAACTGTGCTAAAATAGTAACACAAAAAGCAGTAACTGCTGTCAAGTGATTTCATGCTGCATATTAATGAAACGTTAATACCTAATGTACAAAGAAGTCTTCCACTAAGAGAAAAGAAAAATAAAATCAAATGTCTTGTCACTAATGCAGATATTTCAGGAACAATGAGTTAAAACTACCTGTCAGAAGTAGCTTGTACTGCGGAATTCTTTGGACAGGTTTTAACAGGTAATGCTTGAGTGCCAGGTTTGCACAGCGAGAGCTCATCTGAAAGAAAACAAAGATGAAATTTCATACACGAGAAGATTCAAAAACCAGTTAATGATAGCTATGAACCCATCACAGTATTTTGAATTATGCACTTTGGAGAAATATCAAGTCTTCACATGCAATGTGTCTATCTCAGAGAGAGAAACAGCAGCAAATATGTTAAAGTCGACATGGTCTAGAGAATATTTATTACCTCAAATTCTCTGACTACAGCAGCAAAGGTGGGGTTCTTCTTGCACTGTTCATCCAACAAACAAATGTTCTTGTCAAACTCCTTGATGTAAGTTGAATACATTTTTAGATATGGTCCTTTCTCCATGAAGATATCCGCTATTCTCTGATACTTATCCCTGTAGAAACAAACGATTCATTTAAGTGAAAACAAGAAAAGCTATTTATTTCTAAAAAAAAAGCAAGAATGAGTAATAATGTGAGAATGACTTGCACATGGAATATATAAAGTGAAGATGCAGTTTTACCCCCATATTCGAGATGTACCATTATTTGATACAATCTCAACAAGATAACAATTTCAACCCCTTCTATCATACACTGAGCCAACCAGACAATAAGCAAACTGTCATGGCATTGGAGACACTCAACATGCTCAGAACTGGAAAAGAAACTTAACCTTGGAGCAAGACACACAAAATGCTGGTCAGGCAGCATCTCTGGAAATGAAACAAATAAACTCGGTGTTCCATAGCTGCTGTTTGTCACAGGCACCAGGTAATTAGATTGTATGATGCCATGTGCCTACAATACTGCTGCATACATACAATACACTTGTACATATGACAATAAACACAACAGATTTAACACAATAACGTAGTAAGGTTTGTTGACCACAACCTACTTGGCCCATGGTTTAATGTCATGTTTCAATGTGTGAAAAAGGTTTAACAGTAGTGCAGCTAGCTATCTGTTCAATCCTAACATCAGTGCTGCCTATGTGGAGTCTGCATGAATTACCCCTGGGTGCTTTGGTCCCCTCCCACATCCAAAAGGTCTGCATTTATGTAAAGGAATAAAGAGATGATGTTTTGGGCTGAGATCCTTCATATGCTTCTGATTCTGATATGTTTTACAAGAAGGAACAAAAAGAAGCAAGGCCCATTTTGGTGTGAACTGATGATAATGTTGTTAAGCTGCAGCAATTTGGGCTGCGCCTGTTGATTCAAGAACCGATTGGTTGAGGGGAAGTAGTTGTTCTTGAACCTGGTGGTGTGGGACTTCAGGCCAATGATGGCTATGAGAAGATAGCATGGGATCTTCTTGAAGCTGTGCCTCCTGCAGATACGACGGATGGTGGGGAGGGATGTGTCTGTGGTGTATTGGGCTGAGTCCACTGCTCAGCTGCTTCTTACAATCCTGCACATTTTGAATTGCTATACCAGACCATAACACAACTGGACAGGATTCTTTCAGCAGTACATCTGTAGAAATTTGCTGGTGTTCAGTGTAGATCTTAACCTTCTAACACATCAATGCAGCTATGAAGAAGGCACGACAGTGGCTATATTTCATTAGGAGTTTGAGGAGATTTGATACGTCACCAAAAACACTTGCAAATTTCTACAGATTTTCTGTGGAGAGCATTCTAAATGAAAGTATCACCACTGAGCATGGAGGGGGCTACTGCACAGGATCAAAGTAAGCTACAGAGAGTTCTAAAAGTAGTCAGCTCCTTCACGGACACTAGTCTCCATAGTATCAACGGCATCTTCAAGGAACAGAATCTCAAAAGGTGGCGTCCATCATTAAGGACCCCCAACACCCAGGACATATCCTTTTCTCATTGTAACCACCAGGAAGGAGGTACAGAGCAATTCAGGGACAGTTTCTTTCCCTCTGCCATCCAACTTCTGAATGGACATTGAACCCATGAACACCACCTCACTACTTTTAATTTCTTTTTTGCACTATTTAACTTAACTATTTCATACGACTTACTGTAATTCACAGCTTTTTTCTCTATATTATCATGTATTGCATTGTACTGCTGCTGCAAAGTTAACAAATTTCACAACATATGCTGGTGCTATTAAACCAGATTCTGATTCTGAAAGTAACGATGCTGGCATGCTTTCCCTATGATTGCATCTATGTGCTAGGCACAGGATATGTCAGCAGCCAGGAATTTAAAGTAGCTGACTCTCTCCACCACTGATCCCCCAATGTAGACTGGCACATGTTCAGCCTCCTTCCCCTTCCTGAAGTCAACAATCAGCTCTTTAGTTTTAATGATGTTGAGTAAGTTATTTTTGTAACACCAATTCATATGGATATATCGTTATTGACGTACTGGAGGTAAAATATTTGGAGTGTTAAATATCGAATTGAAGTTTCTAAAGACTATGAACAAATTAAAATGAAAATATTTCCTAGAAATATCCAGTGCAGGCTCTCACATTCTTTATAAATAAGCACATTTTACTCTCTGAACAAAACTCTGTCTTCAATCTCCAAAGAGCTCTAAACCACAGGTAAGCACATTACTATCTTGTCAGTTCCATCACCCGTTAACATGAAAAGTTCCAGATTTTGCTTTTCCATGCTTTTTCCAGTCTTAGTAAATATCACCTCTCAGGTTGAAAAGCTCAAGCCACTTAAAATTTACCTCATAACTTATTCCTATGGATCAGATTCAAAAATCCGTACAGCTTAAGGGAATAGAAATTATTAGCACACATGCAATACTGAATACTTAATACCAGTGAGCCATTCTCTCTTCCAATTCTCGCAGCAGGCCTCGGTTCAGCTCATACAGCTGTGGAAGGTAGTACAGGATCTGGTTCAGGGTCTTATCATCAATCACTTGTTTTCCATACTGTCGTGAAGCTTGAATCACTGAATCCCGGAAATCCTAGCAGATTTCAAATGGACAGAATTATAGGCAGTGAAGTTTGCAACAGTTACATCTTCTGATTTATTAATCTATTTAATGATAAGTATATAATCCAACTGATGCAAATTGAAAATTTTAACATTTAATTGTTAATTCTTTGATCTTAATCTTACTGGCATAAGGAAATAACAATTTGAAGAAATTAGGACTGATGAAGGGATCCTGACTTAGAACATTAACTCTGGCTCTTCCTCAACAGATGCTGCCTGATCTGTTAAGCATTTCAGGTTTTTTTCTTTCCACCTTTCATATATTAGAACTGTATATATTTTACAGCTACATTATAAACCTGGTATAAAATTATGAAAGAATGGCATTGAGAATGTAGGATATTATTTCCAAGAACAATTTGCCAAGGATACAAGAATTAATGATTTCACAGAAACATTATTTGGATAGAGAATTTAAGACTTCATGAATTCAATCCTAGCAGTAACTGCATCCACCACATGCCCTTCCTGTTCTCATCAGCTCCCCACAGATCCTACAGCTCACTCACATACTTGGGGTAATTTGCTGTGGCCAACCCTTTGGGATGTTGAAGGAAACTGAAGGACACAGAAGAAACCCACAAGAACTCAGGGATAAACAAAGTGATTCTGCAGATGCTAGAAATCCAGAATAACACCCATAGAATGCTAGAGGAACTTGGCAGGTCAGGGGAGAAATAAACAGTCATTATTTCAGAGTGAAACCCTTCATTAGGACTCAAGCAACGTGCAAACTGTACGCAGACAGCATCCGAGGTGTTGGGTGGCGGGGTGGAGATACCTCTGTACCGAAGAAGATGTAAGGCACACCTTCCCTCCGCTAGCTTGCAGGTCACCCTCGGGCAAGGTGTAGCAACAGCTTAGTCCGCACGTGGTGGATGGTCGGATGAGCAGCCGGTGCAGATCGCAAGCTCTGGTTATGCTACCACTGACGCCAGGCAGACAATCTCCGAAGAGTATTGATACTGTATTGGCTGGGGTCACCTGTCTTGTAAAGACACTGCCCAAAAAGAGATAATGGCAAACCACGTCTGTAGAAAAATTTGCCAGGAACAATCATGGTCATGGATGAGTACATGATCACCCATGTCATACGACACGGCAGATAACGATGATGGTGATGACCTGAGGTGTCATCGCGCTGCTTCCCTCTAGCACTGTGCAAAATACGAGTGGACATGCACATCAAGTTTGGAATTTTAGCAAGTTGTAGAAAAACAAATGCTCGCAAGCATTAATTTTTTTTAATATTCAAAACCCTTCATAGAAAATAAAGCAACACACATCAAAGTTGCTGGTGAACGCAGCAGGCCAGGCAGCATCTGTAGGAAGAGCTGCAGTCGACGTTTCAGGCCGAGACCCTTCGTCAGGACCGTCCTGACGAAGGGTCTCGGCCTGAAACGTCGACTGCACCTCTTCCTACAGATGCTGCCTGGCCTGCTGCGTTCACCAGCAACTTTGATGTGTGTTGCTTGAATTTCCAGCATCTGCAGAATTCCTGTTGTTCATAGAAAATGCTTTTCTGTGGTTAATAGTGGGGCACTGTTAATTTTAGCTCCAAATTTAATTCTCAAACAAGTCATTAAATTTTCAATATGTTGAGTTATTGACAAAATACTGTAAATTATTTCCACATTTTGAATAACTATTACAACAAATTTAAAACAGATACATGCTAAGCACAGCTCTGAAACAACTGAAATGCTTCCTGCAACCGAAGTGTGGGATTTAACATTGGTTTGCAGGGGCTGACACTGCATCATTCTTCCAGATCCTAACCAGACCTTCTCAATAAAAATGCTGCTGAAATGGCTAACTATTCAAAATATTTTGACAAAGAACATCGAAAACAACTGAAAGCTGCTGATTCAAGTTATATACAACATACCATACAGAGTAAAAGGCAAAGTTAATTTTGATCCAACTATTTTGCACTGTTGAACACCGGTTTCCACATGTTAAAATGATTAAGGTTTACATGACTTGCAACTGGGCATACCAAGGGGTTTGGCACTACCACGTGATATTGTATCATGACAATGGAAGGCATTGACAGGTGGCAGCTAATATCCTCACACATGTCTGAAATAGATATCAAAACCTTTTCACTATTGGTCATGGACAATTAGAAAGTGCAACAGCTGTCCAGTTCAAACTTTGAAATGCATTTCAAAGAGGAAGAAATTAGCTGAAATCTAATACCCTTGGAATAGCACTGTTCTGCAGAAAGGGATTTCATGCATTGACTGTTATAGAATATGATGGTCTACCTATTTTTAAAAAAAGTTTACAAATGATTTCAAACAATGATATAAACAGAAAATAAATTACTTACAATATGCAAAAGTTTCAAAACATCCACAAACCTGTTGAAATAAATCCAGAGCATTAAGTTTTTAATGTGATTTGTGACAACTGAAAAGTCAGCTGTAAGCTTTCATAGCAAAATCACAACACTGTACGTACACTTTCTCTGAGCTCATGATTTCTCTGGCAATGTGATAGACCTTGGTTTTCTTCCCTTTGTCATTCTGCAAAGCAAATACATTGCAAACTTTAGAAAAGTTTATGGGTTTATAGCAAAACACAAAATACGGCATAAACATGAGAAAGTCTGCAGATGTTGGAAATCCAAAGCAATGCACAAAATTCTGGAGGAACTGAGTAAGTCAGGCAGCATCCATGGAAATGAATAAACAGTTGAAAGGATGGGGGAAGACAACAAAAAAGGAAGGTGGGGGGAGGGGAGGGAGGCTAGCTAGAAGGTGATAGATGAAGCCAGGTGGATTGGAAAGGTAAAGGGCTGGAGAAGAAGGTATCTGATAGGAGAGGAGAGTGGACCATGGCAGGAGGGAAAGGAGGATGAGACCCAGGGGGAGGAAGTAGGCAGATGAGAAGAGTTAAGAGGCATGGGTGGGAAATAGAAGAGGAGAGGGGGGAGAGAATTTTTTTTTACCAGAAGGAGAAAATCTGTTTTCATCCCATCAGGTTGGAGGCTATTCAGACAGAATATAAGGTGCTGATCCTCCACCCTGAGGTGGTCTCATTGTGAGCACAAGAGGTGGCCATGGACTAACATGTCAGAATGGGAATCGGAATTAAAATGTTTGGCCACCGGGCAGTTCCACTTTAGGCAGATGGAGCAGAGGTGCTCAGAGGAGTGGTCCTCCAATTTACGACATGTCTCACCAATGTAAAAGAGCAATAGATCCAATAGACAACCCCAACAGATTCATAGGTAAAGTGTTGCCGTGCCTGGAAGGACTGTTTGGGACCCTGACTGGAGGTGAACGACTAGGTGAATAGGCAAGTGTACCACTTTGGCTGCTTGCAGGGCTAAGTGCCAGGAGGGGGGTGATGGTTAGGATTTGTCTTGTAGTTGGATGCCTTTGGAGACGGTGGAAGTTGCGGAGGATGAAGTGTTGGATGTAGAGGCTCATGCGGTGGTAGGTGAAGACAAGAGGAACTCTATCACTGTTTAGATAGCAGGAAAATGGGGTGAGTGCTGATGTTCTGGAAATGGAGGAGATGCGGGTGAGAACAGCATCTATGGTGGAGGATGGGAAATCCTGTTCTTTGAAGGAGGATATCTCTGACGTTCTAGAAAGGAAAGCCTCATCCTGGGAACAGGTATGGCAGAGACGAAGGAACTGAGAAAAGGGAATAGCATTTTTACAGGAAACAGGGTGAGAAGAGGTAGCCTCAAGATTATTGTGGGAATCAGTAGGTTTATAAATGATGTCAGTCAACAGTTTGCTCTAGAGGGTGGGTGAGAGAGAAGAGGGTGGGTGAGAGAGAGGAGGGTGGGCGGAGAGAGGAGGGAGAGTCAGAAATAGACCAGGTGAATTTAAGAGAAGGGTGGAAATTGGAGGTGAAGTTGATGAAATTGACGAGCTCACCATGGGTGCATGAAGCAGGACCAACACAGGTATCGATGTAGCAGAGGAAGCGTTATTGGGGAAACTTGGAACATAGACTATTCTACATAGCCAGTGATGAGACAGGCATAGCTGGGGCCCATGGCCACCCTGAAACTCTGGAAATATGGCAGTTATATACCAAAATAAACAGTAAAACAATGAATTATTCACTTAACACAATTCCTATCTAATATAACATGAAATCTCCCATTCACCCAGATGATTGAAGGTTTTAGAAGGGGTCATAATTAACATACACCTGTTTAAACACTTTTGAGTGATAGTTGAACTGTTCGCTATTTGCATCATCAAATTATAAAACTGCAAAGCACAACTTTGCCATTTAGCTGTTTGAGCTTGCCCACCATTCATCAAGACCATGGACGAAGTTCTGCCTAGGCACCATTTTCCTACATGATGCCCTATACCTCCATTTCCTTAATGTTCAGGAATCTTTTAATCTTTGTTTTGAAACTCTGAAGATGAAGCCCCACAGCCATTAGGACACATTCTCTATAGATTTACCACACTCAAGATACTTGTCCAAAATTCAGTTCTGAATGATCTACTTCTTATGTTGATACTGCACACTTCAGTCAGTGGGCAGGTGTTTCTACATCCACCCTGCTGAGCCCTGTAAGAACTTTCTGTTTCGATGAGAATACAACTGATTCATATTCCATATTTCCTTATAACACTGAAAAAGTCAATTTTGCCCACTGATTCTAGCTAGCTCATGCAATCTTGCTAATTCCACTATTTTCCCAAAACCTATTGGCTGCAATTTGCCTACCACTGCAACATAGAAACATAGAAAATAGGTACAGGAGTAGGCCATTCGGCCCTTCGAGCCTGCACCGCCATTCAGTATGATCATGGCTGATCATCCAACTCAGAACCCTGTACCAGCCTTCCCTCCATACCCCCTGATCCCTTTAGCCACAAGGGCCATATCTAACTCCCTCTTAAATATAGCCAATCAACTGGCCTCAACTGTTTCCTGTGGGAGAGAATTCCACAGATTCACCACTCTCTGTGTGAAGAAGTTTTTCCTAATCTCGGTCCTAAAAGGCTTCCCCTTTATCCTCAAACTGTGACCCCTCCTTCTGGACTTCCCCAACATCGGGAACAATCTTCCCGCATCTAGCCTGTCCAATCCCTTTAGGATTTTATACGTTTCAATAAGATCTCCCCTCAATCTTCTAAATTCCAACGAGTATAAGCCTAGGGGAAAAAAGATTATGAGAGAAAACTGGCAGGGAACATAAAAACTGACTGTAAAAGCTTTTATAGATATGTAAAAAGGAAAAGACTGGTAAAGACAAATGTAGGTCCCCTACAGACAGAAACAGGTGAATTGATTATGGGGAGCAAGGACATGGCAGACCAATTGAATAATTACTTTGGTTCTGTCTTCACTAAGGAGGACATAAATAATCTTCCAGAAATAGTAGGGGACAGAGGGTCCAGTGAGATGGAGGAACTGAGCGAAATACATGTTAGTAGGGAAGTGGTGTTAGGTAAATTGAAGGGATTGAAGGCAGATAAATCCCCAGGGCCAGATGGTCTGCATCCTAGAGTGCTTAAGGAAGTAGCCCAAGAAATAGTGGATGCATTAGTGATAATTTTTCAAAACTCGTTAGATTCTGGACTAGTTCCTGAGGATTGGAGGGTGGCTAATGTAACCCCACTTTTTAAAAAAGGAGGGAGAGAGAAACCGGGGAATTATAGACCGGTTAGCCTAACGTCAGTGGTGGGGAAACTGCTGGAGTCAGTTATCAAAGATGTGATAACAGCACATTTGGAAAGCAGTGAAATCATCGGACAAAGTCAACATGGATTTGTGAAAGGAAAATCATGTCTGACGAATCTCATTGAATTTTTTGAGGATGTAACTAGTAGAGCGGATAGGGGAGAACCAGTGGATGTGGTATATTTGGATTTTCAAAAGGCTTTTGACAAGGTCCCACACAGGAGATTAGCGTGCAAACTTAAAGCACATGGTATTGGGGGTAAGGTATTGATGTGGATGGAGAATTTGTTACCAGATAGGAAGCAAAGAGTGGGAATAAACAGGACCTTTTCAGAATGGCAGGCGGTGACTAGTGGGGTACCGCAAAGCTCAGTGCTGGGACCCCAGTTGTTTATAATATATATTAATGACTTGGATGAGGGAATTAAATGCAGCATCTCCAAGTTTGCGGATGACATGAAGCTGGGTGGCAGTGTTAGCTGTGAGGAGGATGCTAAGAGGTTGCAGAGTGACTTGGATAGGTTGGGTGAGTGGGCAAATTCATGGCAGATGCAATTTAATGTGGATAAATGTGAAGTTATCCACTTTGGTGGCAAAAATAGGAAAACAGATTATTATCTGAATGGTGGCCGATTAGGAAAAGGGGAGGTGCAACGAGACCTGGGTGTCATTATTCACCAGTCATTGAAAGTGGGCATGCAGGTACAGCAGGCGGTGAAAAAGGTGAATGGTATGCTGGCATTTATAGCGAGAGGATTTGAGTACAGGAGCAGGGAGGTACTACTGCAGTTGTACAAGGCCTTGGTGAGACCACACCTGGAGTATTGTGTGCAGTTTTGGTCCCCTAATCTGAGGAAAGACATCCTTGCCATAGAGGGAGTACAAAGAAGGTTCACCAGATTGATTCCTGGGATGGCAGGACTTTCATATGAAGAAAGACTGGATGAACTGGACCTGTACTCGTTGGAATTTAGAAGATTAAGGGGGGATCTGATTGAAACGTATAAAATCCTAAAGGGATTGGACAGGCTAGATGCAGGAAGGTTGTTCCCGATGTTGGGGAAGTCCAGAACAAGGGGTCACAGTTTGAGGATAAAGGGGAAGGCTTTTAGGACCGAGATGAGGAAAAACTTCTTCACACAGAGAGTGGTGAATCTGTGGAATTCTCTGCCACAGGAAACAGTTGAGGCCAGTTCATTGGCTATATTTAAGAGGGAGTTAGATATGGCCCTTGTGGCTACGGGGATCAGGGGGTATGGAGGGAAGGCTGGGGCAGGGTTCTGAGTTGGATGATCAGCCATGATCATAATAAATGGCGGTGCAGGCTCGAAGGGCCGAATGGCCTACTCCTGTACCTATTTTCTATGTTTCTAGTCGATCCAGTCTTTCATCATATGAAAGTCCTGCCATCCCAGGAATCAATCTGGTGAACCTTCTTTGTACTCCCTCTATGGCAAGGATGTCTTTCCTCAGATCAGGGGACCAAAACTGCACACAATACTCCTGGTGTGGTCTCACCAAGGCCTTGTACAACTGCAGTAGTACCTCCCTGCTCCTGTACTCAAATCCTCTTGCTATGAATGCCAGCAGACCATTTGCCTTTTTCACCACCTGCTGTACCTGCATGCCCACTTTCAATGACTGGTGTATAATGACACCCAGGTCTCATTGCACCTCCCCTTTTCCTAATCGGCCACCATTCAGATAATAATCTGTTTTCCTGTTTTTGCCACCAAAGTGGATAACCTCACATTTATCCACATTAAATTGCATCTGCCATGAATTTGCCCACTCACTTAACCTATCCAAGTCACCCTGCATCCTCTTAGCATCCTCCTCACAGCTAACACTGCTGCCCAGCTTCGTGTCATCCGCAAACTTGGAGATGCTGCATTAATTCCCTCATCCAAGTCATTAATATATATTGTAAACAACTGGGGTCCCAGCACTGAGCCTTGCGGTACCCCACTAGTCACTGCCTGCCATTCTGAAAAGGTCCCATTTATTCCCACTCTTTGCTTCCTGTCTGCCAACCAATTCTCTATCCACATCAATACCTTACCCCCAATACCATGTGCTTTAAGTTTGCACACTAATCTCCTGTGTGGGACCTTGTCAAAAGCCTTTTGAAAATCCAAATATACCACATCCACTGGTTCTCCCCTATCCACTCTACTAGTTACATCCTCAAAAAATTCTGAGATTTGTCAGACATGATTTTCCTTTCACAAATCCATGCTGACTTTGTCCAATGATTTCACCACTTTCCAAATGTGCTGTTATCACATCTTTGATAACTGACTCTAGCATTTTCCCCACCATCCATGTTAGGCTAACGAGTCTATAATTCACAATCAACAGGAATTCTGCAGATGATGGAAATTCAAGCAACACACATCAAAGTTGCTGGTGAACGCA
The DNA here is from genome assembly GCF_030028105.1 of Mobula birostris. Classification (NCBI taxonomy): domain Eukaryota; kingdom Metazoa; phylum Chordata; class Chondrichthyes; order Myliobatiformes; family Myliobatidae; genus Mobula; species Mobula birostris. The sequence continues at coordinate 59,730,484 of NC_092392.1, forward strand.
GCAGGCCAGGCAGCATCTCTAGGAAGAGGTACAGTCGACGTTTCAGGCCGAGACCCTTCATCAGGACTAACTGAAGGAAGAGTTAGTAAGAGATTTGAAAGCGGGAGGGGGAGGGGGAGATCCAAAATGATAGGAGAAGACAGGAGGGGGAGGGATGGAGCCAAGAGCTGGACAGGTGATTGGCAAAGGGGATACGAGAGGATCATGGGACAGGAGGTCCGGGGAGAAAGACAAGGGGGGGGGGGGAGAACCCAGAGGATGGGCATGGGGTATAGTCAGAGGGACAGAGGGAGAAAAAGGAGAGTAAGAGAAAGAATGTATGTATAAAAATAAATAACGGATGGGGTACGAGAGGGAGGTGGGGCATTAGCGGAAGTTAGAGAAGGCAGAGAAGTCAATGTTCATGCCATCAGGTTGGAGGCTACCCAGACAGAATATAAGGTGTTGTTCCTCCAACCTGAGTGTGGCTTCATCTTTACAGTAGAGGAGGCCGTGGATAGACATGTCAGAATGGGAATGGGATGTGGAATTAAAACCCCGACTGGGAGACGGCTTTGCTAAACACCTACGCTTTTCATTCCAGGACGAGGGAGATGTCCTCCTTTTTTAAAGAAAGGGGCTTCCCTTCCTCCACCATTAACTCTGCTCTCAAATGCATCTCCCCCATTTCACACACATCTGCTCTCACTCCATCCTCCCGCCACCCCACTAGGAATAGGGTTCCCTGGTCCTCACCTACCACCCCACCAGCCTCCGGGTCCAACATATTATTCTCCGTAACTTCCGCCACCTCCAACGGGATCCCACCACTAAGCACATCTTTCCCTCCCCACCTCTCTATGCTTTCTGCAGGGATCGCTCCCTACGCGACTCCCTTGTCCATTCGTCCCCCCCATCCCTCCTCACTGATCTCCCTCCTGGCACTTATCCGTGTAAGCGGAACAAGTGCTTCACATGCCCTTACACTTCCTCCCTTACCACCATTCAGGGCCCCAGACAGTCCTTCCAGGTGAGGCGACACTTCACCTATGAGTCGACTGGGGTGATATACTGCGTCCGGTGCTCCCGATGTGGCCTTCTATATATTGGCGAGACCCGATGCAGACTGGGAGACCGCTTTGCTGAACACCTACGCTCTGTCCGCCAGAGAAAGCAGGATCTCCCAGTGGCCACACATTTTAATTCCACATCCCATTCCCATTCTGACATGTCTATCCACGGCCTCCTCTACTGTAAAGATGAAGCCACACTCAGGTTGGAGGAACAACACCTTATATTCCGTCTGGGTAGCCTCCAACTTGATGAGATGAACATTGACTTCTCTAACTTCCGCTAATGCCCCACCTCCCCCTCGTACCCCATCTGTTATTTATTTTTATACACACATTCTTTGTCTCACTCTTTTTCTCCCTCTGTCCCTCTGACTATACCCCTTGCCCATCCTCTGGGTTCAATCCCCCCTGTCCTTCTCCCTGGGCCTGCTGTCCCATGATCCTCTCATATCCCCTTTGCCAATCACCTGTCCAGCTCTTGGCTCCATCCCTCCCCCTCCTGTCTTTCCCTATCATTTTGGATCTCCCCCTCCCCCTCTCAAATCTCTTACTAGCTCTTCTTTCAGTTAGTCCTGACGAAGGGTCTCGGCCCGAAACGTCGACTGTACCTCTTCCTAGAGATGCTGCCTGGCCTGCTGCGTTCACCAGCAACTTTGATGTGTGTTGCCTGGTTCTATAACTCCCTGGTTTCTCTCTCCCTCCTTTTTTAAAAAGTGGGGTTACATTTGCCACCCTCCAATCCTCAGGAACTAGTCCAGAATCTAAAGAGTTTTGAAAAATTATCACTAATGCATCCACTATTTCTTGGGCTACTTCCTTAAGCACTCTGGGATGCAGACCATCTGGCCCTGGGGATTTACCTGCCTTTAATCCCTTCAATTTACCTAACACCACTTCCCTACTAACATGTATTTCTCTCAGTTCCTCCATCTCACTGGACCCTCTGTCCTCTACTATTTCCGGAAGATTTTTTATGTCCTCCTCAGTGAAGACAGAACCAAAGTAGTTATTCAATTGGTCTGCCATGTCCTTGCTCCCCATAATCAATTCACCTGTTTCTGTCTGTAGGGGACCTACATTTGTCTTAACCAATCTTTTTCTTTTCACATATCTATAAATAGATATACATAAACACATAAATCTATAAATATAAATAAACAGCTCTACAACAGACAATCTCACTGCCTCTCCACTCCGCTTTGGAGCACTAAGACAACCAACAAACTATGTCAGGCTACTGCTTATTGATTACAGTTTGGTGTTCAACACCATCATCCCCTCAGTACTAATAACCAAGCTTCAAAACCTGAGCCCTCTGCAACTGGATCCTTGGGCAGGATTGCAAGAGGCTGCAAAGGGCTATACACTTAGCCACCTCCATTCCGGGCACAACCCTTCCACCAAAGGCATCTTCAAGAGTCGCTGCCTTAAGAAGGAGGCATCTATCATTAAGGACTTCCACTATTCAGAATATATCCTATTCTTCTTACTACCATCAGATTAGTTTACTTGTCACATGTATTTGGAAACAGAAAATGAAGTGTCATTTGCGTCAACAACTAACAAGGTCTGAGGATGTGGTGGGGGCAGCCCTCAAGTGTCATATGCCAACACAGCATGCATGCAATTTTCTAACACTAACCCATTTGTCCTTGGAATATGAGAGAAAGCTACAGCTTCCGGAGGAAGCCCACTCAGTTATGGAGAGAAGATAATTCTCCTTACGAACAGCCACAGGAATTGAACCACAATCTTCTAATTGTTGGTGCTGTAAACAGCAATGTAACCATGCCACTTCAAGAGGTACACTCAACTATCCTACCTCTCCACCATCAGATTTCTGAATGCTTCATAGACCTTATTGGCCCTGTTTTGTGCTATTTGTCCATTTTTGTAATTTATATATTTATGTCATTGACCGGACTGCTACCACAAAACAAATTTCACATCATATATTGATATTAAATCTGATTCTGATTCTTGCACTAACCTGAATCCTGGGATCATTGGTTCAGTTTTCTTCCGATCTCACTCACGTTTCTTTCCATATTGCCAAACCAACTGGGCCTTTCTCTCGTCTCTGATTTATTTTCCCTTTTTAAAGCACACCTTTACACAAAATCAATAATCTTCATGATTGAAATCTGGTGTCCAATTGTTTTATTGAGATGAGTACATTTTGGTCATGCATTCTAAACACAAGACTAAACAAAGAGTCATGCTGTGTAAGTGAAGACTAGGGGCATTCTCAAATTCAAATGCTAATGTTCAAAACTTGCCTATTCTTCAACTCCAAACTGTTTGCAAAAGAGGCCAAAATGCAAGTTGCCTTAACTACTAGTTGAACTAGCCTAACTTCAAATTATTAACACACTGGAAACATTTAGATCCCTCTGAATTGCATTACGTGCAGTCTCACTCCATTTAGACGTTAAATGGCATTTTCATTTCATGTCTCCATGCTTCCTCACATCAAACTCCATTCACCTGGTTTTCACTCAGACTATCCATGTGCCTTTGCAGAATCACAATGTCCTTTTCACAATCTGAATATCTATCTATTTTCCTATCACTGGCAGACTAGGAAACCTTATATTGCATTCCAATCTCCAGATCATTAAAATATACTTAATATACTTAAGAACGCAGTCATCATAGCCCTCTGGGGTAGAGGATTCCAGGGAAATAATTCCTCTTCATTTCTGTTTAATGAGCTACCTCATATTCTGAAACCATGTCATCTGCACCTAGATTCCTAATGAGGGGAATCTACCACATCTACCCTGTCAAGCCTCCTTATAATCTCATCTGTTTCAAGAACAGATTCACTGTTCTGAATTGCTGAGCACTAATTATTCATACTTTGATTTCTTATGATATATACAATTTGCTTATCGAGTCAATCCTGGCTTCCATCTGTTCCACACCTACATTTATTAGCATGTCACCCACACTCTCCCAAATGACAAACAAATCCATATAATTTTCCTTTTATCCTCCTACACAAGGAGTAATTCACCTGCCAAGCAGTACGACTGAGATATGGGAGGAAACCAGAGCACTTGGGTGAACTAAAGTACATGTTCGGCACAGCATTGTGGGCTGAAGGGCCTGTATTGTGCTGTTGGTTTTCCATGTTTCTCTGAACCTCAGTCAAAAGGAGAAAAATGCAAACTTCACACATACTTTATAAAATCAGGGTCAAAACCAGGTTTCTGGAGCAGTAATAATATAATGCCCTACTCGAACATTCTTCATACACCAACTCCTTCTCCCCTGTGATCTGCTCCTTCCTTATATCAGGCAAACAAAACTACAGTTTTTCCACTAATGATATCACCAATATTCTATGGAGTAGTACAAAGTATTCTTTCATTCTGTACCCATGTAATTCTTATGGAGTCAACTTTAACTGGACAATTTAGAACTGGGAGATGGGGGCTATGGTCTCGGAACAAGAGGTTGACCATCAAGTTCAATTCTGGCGTCCTCTGTAAGAAGTCTCTATGTCCTTCGCGTGAGTGTGTGGGTTTCCTCTGGGTGCTCTGGTTTCCTCTTCAGCCGAGAGTGTTAGTAGGTAATTGTCATTGTAAATTGTCCTGTGATCAGGCCAGTGGGTTGCTGGCTGGATTCCTTCATTCACCACTCCAGGGGTTGTGTATCTTTATTATTCCCTCCATTAGTAGGCTGTGCATGCTTAACTGAGTAAATTCAAGGCATGGATCAAAGACATTACCGTTATTCAGGGTAATAGGAAGAACGTGATGAAGTGGTAGTTTGGTAAGTAAAAACTAGCTGGGCCATTCTTAATACTATTTATGGCTTTAAAATTATCAAATAACTGAGCATGACTGTGACAAATTGACATGTAACTTGATATTTACAACATTTTCAATATGTGCTTCTGCATCTCACCAGAGAATGTTCTGCAAATAGAACGTTTATCAAATTCACGACATAATGAGATATTTTATTAAGTGTTGTCAAATTATATGACCTTTTCATGGAAATATTTTCTTTAAATATCTATTACACATTTGCCTTACACAAAATCTATGTTTCCAACCATCAAATTAAGACTTAAAAAAATTAAACTGAATTCATTGTACTGAAAACATGTCTCTTGTCTGTGATCTCCCCAAATACAAAGGCAAAGTTTACCTATTTTACTGTGTCTCTTGGATGTGTAGGTGTACTGAGGGATTCTTTCCTGAACTTCATATAAAATTCTTCCCATTTGATTTTAGCCTTCATTTTATTCTGGAAGCAGTAGGCAGTTGGAATCCTTCTTGCAGCAATTCTTTTGTGTAATTTGCTTTTTTTTTAAAACTTAAAATCAAATGCCAAAGCATTTCTATGTATTATTTTCCAATTGAAAAGTACCTGGAAATAGATGGAAGCTTTAGTCCAATCCTCCAAGATAAAAGTTGCTGCAGCTGAATTCCCAGAGAGCGAGAATACTCATTAACAGATGACAATCCTAGATGTTGCTCTGCCTATTTACCTTAGCAACTGTGCAAAGGTTCAATGTTCCAAGTTCAAAAAGTAATTAAACTCCAAATTATTGCTTGAGTACTCATTCTGCATAGAGATGTCCCCCCTTTCAAAGAACACCGTTTCCCTTTCACCACCACTGATCCACATCTCCTCTATTTCTTGCATATCTGCCCACCATAACAGGGAGAGCAAGCCCACTCCTAATGCCCTTGAAGAGGTGATAAATGCTGGAAACACTGAAGTCCTTATGGGAAAGCAATGTATTTCTGAGTCAAGAAGGTGAGTGATGCAGTGAGTAACTTGAGGTAGTGGTGCTCACATGCACACAGTCCGGGTGGCGAAGAATACAGCGGGGAAAGGTTATCAGCAAAGCACAAGGAAGTTGCCTTAGTGCATCAAGACAATAAACAATGCAGCTACAACAGGAAGAGTAGGAGCAGATGCGCCATACAGCCCCTCATTTAGTAAGATCTCCACTTAGACCTTAACAAGAAAGTTTACTGGTGATAGAGCTGGACATGTTGAGACACAGGATAATATGAAATGCTGTAAGAACCATCTGTAGCTGAGTTGATTGGGCACCAACTATGTCCCTTTGTGCAAGGCACTATTCTATCCAGAGAAATGGTTCACCTGCAACGTTCCACCTGCTTAATATCAAACTTGATTAAATGCTACCTTAATTTCAAGGGCAGCAACTTTTCATTCAAATCTAGAATTCAGCTCTTTGCTCCACATCTCACCACTTGGGCACATGCCCTCTTCACATTACTACTGTGATATAGAAGCCTAAAGACCCACACACAATGATTCAGGAACAGCTTTCAACTCCCCATCATCCGATTTCTTAACACTCCATGAACATTACCTCTCTTCACTATTTATTTTGTAATTTGGTGTAATTTTATGCATGCCTGTTGTCATGATACAACAAAATTTTCATCATTTTTAAGTGACAACTAAACAACGGGGTGACCCGTGGGGCACCCTTTGAGAGAAGGGTACTGCAGTCTGATGTGACCAGAATGAACATTAAGTTTTCCTGAATATTACTGGTATCGCTTTGCTTTGGAAATTGAAGAAGAAAACCTCAAGTTTATTAAAGAAGAACGACACGTAGCAATGCAAATATAGCTCCTCCTCGTTTAACGCAGGATATTTTTGATGGCATAATTTCTGGTTGATCTGCCACCCTTGTGCCTCTCGTTGTCATTCTGGATATGTGCAGTCCTTTCATCCGCTGTCTCTTCATCTCTTCTGCTGTTTGTTGTTTGTCTATGATCTTGGAGACGTGCATTTCTCTGCTCCTTTGTCTCTTCCTCTCTCCTCCTCCTGTGCCTGTTTTTGTCATTCTGGAGACGTGCAGGCCTTTCACCCCCCATCTCTTCAGCTCTTCTGCTGCTTGTTGTTTGTCTCTGATCTTGGAGACGTGCATGCCTCCCCTCCTCTGTCTCTTCTTCTCTCATCTTTTTTGTCCTGACTCTGATCCTGGAGTCGTGCAGCCCTGGCCTCACCCGATTCTTGTTCTCTCCCTCTCCTTGCCGCTTCCCTATGACATTTGGAGTCATCTCTTGACCATAATGCCCCCCTTCTCTTTCCACGTGGCATAATTAGGCTGACCATATTTTTTTTTACCCTAATGCTGGATAGAAGATATGTAGCAGTAACACCAAAGCCTCCAGGATGCTGATTATTCTTGATGATGAGGTTGGCACCATCGTAAATGGACGTGATATAATCACCGCAGTCCTTTGACTGCAGCAAAGGGTTTGAAGGGTGTCTCAAAGTATGTCATTACAATAAGATTTAATTATCTCTTATTGATGGGTCTCAATTTGATCTGTCCCAATCCTGCACATGCTGATGGTGATTAGCAGAATGTGACAGCTCGAAATAGAGCTGCCCTGCCCTTTTGCTCTGGTTGGTGTCGCTGCTGTGAGCATCGTGAGTTGCTTCTGAGGCTGGCCGTGCGCAGGTGTTGTGGTGTGGCGTCGCGGTTTCCATCATGGCTGACATCGGCTCTCAGGTGAAAGTGGGGCTGTTGATTTTGGCGAGTGATCAATTTTATACGAATATATAACCCTGAACTTTGCCTGCATTCTGTAAGTTAGTGCATTTTAAATCGACTTAGCGAAAAATAGTGTCGCTGTAATGCACCGTTTACGCCAACTGGAGGTCACAAACAGAGCATGAGAGTTTTAGTAGTATCTAGATAAACTTGATTTTGAAGGTAGTAAAGAGAAGAGGGCATGGCCTGAATGATGACAGTCCTTCATATGATGGCTGCTGCCTTCTTGAGGCATCGTTTTTTGAAGATGGTAGAGTGTTGTGCCTGTGATGAAGCTGGTTGAGTATACAACCCTCTGCAGCCCTTGTGACCCTGAGCAGTGGAGCCTCCACACCAGACTGTGATGCAACCAGTCAGAATGCTTTCCACTAAGGATACTTACAAGGGTCTTTGGTGACACCAGATGTCTTCAAACTCCTAATGAAGTAGAGCTGCTGGCATGTCTTGTTCATGATTATATTAATGTATTGGGCCCAGGACAAGTCCTCTGAGATGTTGACACTGAGGAACAAAGTTACTCACCCTTTTCCTTACTTCAAAGAAACTTGTTAATGATTGAGAATAGACAGGTGGGCCACATTGAATTGTCATGTGTTGTGTTGATAGAACCTGCTGCTGGAATCCTTCAGATAGCTTATAGTGTCATTATCGCACTGAGGCAACATTACAACTAGTGTGATACCAGGGCCCAAGCTTCAGTTTGCAGAAAATCTCCTCCGCTCTTCTTAAGACGATAGTAGCTTCTTCATCATTTACTTCATAACCCAGCTTTTAAGGATTGTCTGGTGACAGTAGCTTACTGCCATGTAAACCACATCATGCATTTTAAGTGGTGACATCTCTCTGGCCTCTATGGAATAGTAGGAAGTCCCTTTTTTCTTCACTCTTTTCCTATCTTCACCGGAAGGAATTGTAGACTGCAGTGCAGAAAGCATTGGTGATCTGGTCCGCAATTCATTGGGCTCTGCCTGGGTTGAACAGAACCCTACTTTAGGGTTCTGACCAGAGGGCTTAAAAAGAGGATTTTTGTAGCAGTCATAGAGTCCATTCTCACGTAAGGATACAAGACGTGGACGCTCACCAAGACGACGCGAAAGTCTCTAGATGGTTGCTATACACGAGTGCTCCGGACGGCTCTTGACGTGAGTTGGCAACAGCACATGACGAATGTCGAGCTCTATAACAACCTGCCGATGCTCTCCACTAAAATCGAGGCGAAAAGACTGCAACTAGTGGGGCACTGTCTACGCCACCCCGAGCTACCTGCCAGTCTAGTCAACATATGGGAGCCCAAGCATGGGAGGATGAACCCTGGGCGCCCTCCCAAGACTATGGTCAACATGCTAGAAGACGGCGGCGTGGCTAATGTAGATGAACTGAACACACTGATGAGGGAGAGGGAGAAGTGGAGAGTCCGTCATCGTGCCTGACACCGGCCCCCTAGGCTTGAGTCGACGTAGTAGTAGCAGCTACTTTAGGGACTTCATGACTTGTTATTGCCCGTAACTGTTCTTTCTTTATGTGAAGTACTCCTCATTACATTTGTGAGTTCCTGCTAGTCAAATTACAAATTTACATCTGAGCTATTCAAGCCTAAACTGTGACCATCCCTGTCTTCGGCCATGTCCTCTGACCTGGAAATTGATGGTGGTCAAAGTTGCTGCATTACCTCGAAATAGTAAAGTGTGGCAGTACATCTCTTACAGTTGGTTTCATACCAGCAGAGTCATTCACAGATTAATATTACCAGAACTTACAAAGCTACACCATTAAATCCAGGGTGAATTAATGCTCTAACTTCACTCTGCTCCATTGCTGCTCTAAACATGCAATGCAACAGTGAAGTCCAAATTTATCCGGTTTGAGGAATACTTAATATTCCCATTCACTTCCTTTCTTTTCCAATATTTTTATTCATTTATATATAAGAATACAGAGTACAGGGAAAAAAATGTCAATACATTAAACTAAATCGCATATAAAGACTCCTTACCCTATATTCGTACAAATCAATTAGTTCGTAACATTGAAAAATAATAATTTTTTATATTAAAAAAATCTAAACCACTACCAAGACTGAAGTTGATTAATAGGAAAAAAGAAAAAAAAGAAAAAAAAGAAAAAAAAGATTGTTAGTCATCAGCTGTGTTTTAACAACAAATCAAAAGTTTTGAAAATAATTCAGAAAGTGTCCCCACAATGTTTGAAAGTCTTGATTAGATTCAAAGATTGAACATTGAATCTTCTCTAAATTTAAACATGACATCACATCATGTAAACATTGGGTGTGAATAGGAGGCGCCGTATCTTTCCATTTAAGCAAACGCGTCCTTCTGGCCATAAGAGACATCAAAGCGAAAATGTGCAAATCAGATGGCTCCAAAATAATACCTTTCCCTCCAACAATACCAAATAAAGCAGTCAAAGGATTAGGCTTGAAATTTACTTTAAAAAGTATCGAAAAGGTTTGAAATACTTCTTTCCAATATTTTCCAAGACTCGGACATGTCCAAAACATATGAATGAGTGAAGCTTCTCCATTATTACATTTATCACAATACGGAGATATATCTAAATAAAAATGAGACAACTTATCCTTAGTCATATGGGCCCTATTGACCACTTTAAATTGAAGGACAGAGTGACGGGCATACAATGATGAAGTGTTGACCAATTAAAAAATTTGATTCCAAGTTTCCTCGGAAACTGAAGTCTGTAAATCTTGTTCCCAAAGATTTTTAATTTTATCTAAAGGAACACTTCTCATTCCCAACAGCATATTATAAATATTAGATATAGATCCATTATAAAAAGGTTTCAGATCAAAAATTACATCTAGTAGATTCTTATCAGGACTTTTAGGAAATGCACTTATTTGAGACCGTAAAAAATCTCTTATTTGGAGATATCGAAAAAAATGAGTTTTGGGTAAACTATATTTAGTTGACAACTGTTCAAACAAAAAAAGACTTTCCTCTACAAACAAGTCCTGAAAGCATTTAATACCTAATCTATCCCATTCTTTAAAAGCCACATCAATCATAGAGGGTTTAAAAAATAATTAGAAAAAAATGGGACTCGAAAGAGAAAATCTCAATAAGCCAAAATATTTTCAGAATTGTATCCAAATCCTTATAGTGTGTTTAACTACCAGGTTATCAGTTAACTTACTCAAAGACAAAGGAAGTGAGGATCCAAGAGGAGAAATAATAGAAAATTTATTAACAGAATTAGTTTCTAAAAAAAAACCACATTGGGCAATCCTCACGATTTATATAATATAACCAAAATGTAAGATTTCTTATATTAACTGCCCAATAATAAAATCTAAAATTTGGTAAGGCTAATCCTCCATTTTTTATCTTTCTGAAGATGAATTTTATTTAATCTAGAATGCTTATTCTTCCATCTATAAGAAGATATAACAGTCAAGAGAATCAAAAAAGGACTTAGGAATGAAAACCGGCAATGCCTGAAAAAGATATATAAATTTAGGTAATATATTCATTTTGATAGAGTTAACTCGACCAATTAACGATAATGTAAGAGGCAACAAATTTAATTGTATTCTTTTTACTTGATTCAATAGAGGAAGAAAATTTTCTTTAAATAGACACTTATAATTTTTAGTGACTATTACACCTAAATAGGTAAATTGGTTTCTTACAATTTTAAAAGGAAGGCTAGAATTTGTTGGTATCAAATTGTTCAAAGGGAAAAGTTCACTTTTATGTAGGTTTAATTTATAACCTGAAAACTGGCTAAAACAGGAGAGTAAAGAAAGCACATGGGGTAATGAAGTCTCAACATTAGAAATAAATAGCAGCAAATCATCAGCATTAAAGGAGATTTTATGAATAGTGTCTCTCCTTAAAATACTGGTGATATCATTAGATTCTCGAAAAGCAATGGCTAAAGGTTCTAAGGCCAGATCAAAAAGCAAAGGGCTCAACGGGCAACCTTATCTAGTGCCACGTTGAAGCTTAAATGGTTTGGAGTTATGAAAATTAGTGATAACCCTAGCAGAAGAGGCTAATTAAAGTAATTTAATCCATTGAATGAAAACCGGTCCAAAATTAAATTTTTCTAAAGTTTTAAACAAATAATTACATTCAACTCTTGTTGAAAGCTTTCTCAGCATCTCGGGATACTACACATTCTGATACCATGTTAGAAGGAGAATAAATAACATTTAATAACCGGCAAATATTGAAGTGAGAATATCGATTTTTGATAAATCAGGTTTGGTTATCCAAAATGACAGATGGTAACATATTTTCAATCCTATCGGCCAAGACTTCAGATAAGATCTGAGCATCAACATTAAGTAAAGAAATTGGTCTATAAAAAGAGCATTCAGTTGGATCCTTATTCTTTTTAAGAATGAGCGAAATGGAAACCTTATAAAAAGGTTGAGGGAGTCTGCCCGACTTAAATGAATCTGAAAAAAACTGAACGTAAGTGAGGTATAAGCAATGAGGAAAAAGTCTTGTAAAATTCTCCAGAAAATCCATCTGGACCCGGAGTTTTCCACGAATATAAAATTGACTTTTACCTTTTAGGAGATGGGTTTCAATTGGATAAGTTAAAAGAAGATCATATTTAGTTTTAATTTCAACACGTCTTTTATATATAGCAGGTTCTAGAGCCAAGGCAGACTCTTGGTCTAACAGTTTCAGCTGATTAGCTAAATCACTTCTCTCTTTATTAGCTTTCCTGTTAATACTTGCAGTATTAGAAATAATTTGCCTTCTAATATATGCTTTAAGCATATATGCTGATAAGACTAGAAGTCTCCTCTAACGCATTCTCTTCAAAAAAAAGGTAATTTGTCTCCTCATAAACTTTAGAAAATCTTCATCCAATAACAAAGTTATATTAAATCGCCAAAATCTATTTGTTTGAAGAAGACCAGAGAGATTTAAAGATAGAAACACAGGAGTGTGATCTGAAACAGCAATCTCTTTATATTCACAGGATCAAACTAATGGAATCATTTGGCTATCAATTAAAAAAAAAATGATCAATCCTGGAATATGTATGATGAACATGAGAAAAAAACGAATATTCCTTATCTACTGGATAAAAAAAAAGGCAGGCATCAACAATGCCACATTTCATTAAAAAAGATTTGATAAACACAGCTGATTTATTGGTATTGTTGGTTTAAAAGATGAACGAGCTAAAACTGGATCTAAGCAGCAATTGAAGTCTTCACCCATCACCAATGCGTACAGACTTAGATCTGGCAAAAACGAAAAAAAAGCTCAAAGAAACCTGGGTCATCTATATTTGGAGCATATACATTGGCAAATACCATTAATTTGTTATTTAGTTTCCCTGATACTATAAGAAAACACCCATTAGTATCAGAAATTACTTTATGTTGAACAAAGGGAACTTTATTATCTGTGAGGATCGAAACATCTCTTGCTTTGGCCTGAAATGAAGAATGAAAATGAGACACTCTCCCTCAATAAAAAAAAGCATGAATTATCACACTTACGTACATGTGTTTCCTGAAAAAAAGACAATGGGTACCTTAAGTTTTTTAATATAGGCAAAAATCTTATTTCTTTTCACGGGGTGATTTAGTCCTTTTACATTAAAACTAAGTAAATTAATACTTTGATCCATTTTAAGGCTCTTTATAAGAAAGATTAAAATAGCAATCAGAAAAACGTATATCAAACCCAAATAATAAGCCTTGAAATATATTAACTAAGCAACAGAATTGACTAGATTCCCAAATCAGCTTCAAGAAAAAAAGACTCCCCATCCCTCCTCCCCCTCCCAAAGAGAGAAATTCGGTCATAGAGCAACCGCTATCTACTTTCCCTAAACACATTCCCTCAGAAAGCCTGTTGGAACTGCTCCAAAAATTCAAGGTTATAAACTATTCCAACCAAGACTAAATAATATACAATGAGAAACAAGCTTAGACAGGGTTATCAAACAGAAATAACAATTATTCATACGAAAAAATATCAGTCATTTTTTAATATGTAGTATTTCTGTTTTTGCAAGATTTTTAGTTTATTATATATTTATATTATATATATATATATATATATATATATATATATATACACACACACACACACACATTCATTTTTTCTAAAGTTTAAAAATTCTTGCACCTGTTCCTTCACATAGAACCATTTAAATGATCCGTCTTCCAATGTAATCCTCAGTCGAGCCAGAGAACGAAGAGGGGGTTAACAATTTTGACTGTATAACTCCATCATAACTGTTTTGAACAGCACGTTCTACCATAAATTCTGATGAAAAATCTGGAACAGTACGTATCTTTTGATCTTGGTAGTCAATCATACCTTTTCCACGGGCATCACGAATCAGACGATCCTTTATTTGAAATTCATGGAAACACATAATGACTGATCTTGGTTTAGATTTTGAAGACAATCTGTAGATAGGTGACCTGTAAGCACGATCAATCAAAGGCAGAGACTTTATAATATCAGGGAATAATTCCATCAAAAGATTTGCAAAGAATTCTTTAGGATTATTGCCTTCTGTTTGTTCTTTAAGTCCCAAGATTTGTAAGTTGTTCCTCCTACTTCTGTTTTCCAAATCAATAATCTTCTGTTTCATCATTTCGTTGGCCTTAAATTGTTTCTCATGTAACTTTTGCATATCATCCATTCTCCTGTCCAGTAAAGTAATAACAGCTTCATATTCCTTTATCTTCTTATCATGTTCGGTCAGTATTGTTTGAATATCTTCTAGTTTCGTACCTATTTGTTTAATTTCAGCGCTGATTTCTTTTCTAAACTGTTGAAACTCCTCAGTAAGCTTTTGAACTGAACTCGTAATAGCTTCCAAAGCTGCTTTGGTAGTCATATTAAAATAATATCCCATCTAACAATAGTATTTCAAAAGGTTGGAGAGAAAAGTAAATAAATTAGGAGCAGCAGTAAAGAGCTGTTACTCCAACAGCAGCCAGCAGGCAGTCAATCACTTCCATGGGTATTCCAGCCTGGTGACTGGGAACAAGACCACGTTCAGTTGTTTTTTTACCCCATTTTACTTATTTGACTTAAATATAACGTTTCCATTAATATGTTTAAATAATTTTATTTGAAACATTAAAAAAAATTAATCAATTTTAATAGCTTTGAAATAGCTCCTGGCCTTCACATGTGGTTTATCTACCAAGCCCAGCGGAACCGTTTCTACTGACAGGAGAAGGCACAAAGGCAGGTTACTGGTGCCTTAAAAATCAGTCACTTCGTGCAGATGAGGTTTGTCAGCCATGGTTGGCAGCTCATCCAGGAGAAGGAAAAGTCCAATCGCAAACCTCTGCTGCCTTGCAGCTATACCCACTCATGGGGAAGGCTTCAGGAGTAGGCCCCAAGAGAAAAATCCAGAGCTGGAGTCCCTAAGGCAATCCTACATTAAGTTCAATGCTGACTAGCAACTCCTGTGACGCTGCTGGTACCAAACTGTATCAGTCTCTGCCATTCCTTTGGGTTCGTCAGATGCATGGAAAGGGCGAGCTTGCTAAATGGGCAACAGTTTGCTCTCCATATTGTACTGCCCTGGCTACATACCTAGACAGCTAGGACGCAATATCTATGGTCAACTCTGACTGACAGAGGCCTCATCTCACTTAAATATCTGAACATCAAGAGGTATTTATTACATACACACAGAGCAAGAATGACAACAGAGTGGTACGGTTAAACATATTTACTGAGTCATATTAGTAACAATCAGTGCTGTCTTATATTGGGGGGAGCCCGCATTGAATTCTCTATTACAAAAGCACCAGCTGGTTTTCCAAGCTGACACTTTGGGTCAATACCATGGTCTAACAGCTAAGTCCAAGTTCATGGAGAACTGCTGCATGTGCAGTAGACTCAAAGGTAGAAGGAGAACTGGCCCAACTACAGAGAGCAGACATGATACAGCCAGCCTTCAAAACATGATTTAAGGAGCTTGCAGTAAGCAAGGGGTCATAAGATAAAAGTACAACACGGACACCAGGCCACGAACCCTGTCCCAGATCGTCACGGTCAAATAGCAGAACCTGAGTAGACAGATGGATGAATTGCCAAACAACATTTGGATTCTCTCTGATAGTAAACTGATAGGGGACCCAGGGAATCTGTAGAAGCATCCCAGCAGATGAACCAATGGATGCTTCATGAAGAGAAGGAGATTCACAGGCTCAGAGAGAGAAGCTGCCCCCCTGCGGCCGTCTACGAGGGTGCAACAGCCAGCTGACCAGTTACAGTACAGGATAGACCTTCTCTCGTCTTTAGGGCAGACCTGTCATCCTTCTTCTCAGTTTACATTACTTACACCCTCTCCCTTGGTTCCCATCTTTAGGGGGAAGGGATGAACTGTGTTGGATCCATTACGAGAATGTGGTAAGTAGTATGTGGCTGGCTGACTGACTGTGCGGTGAATCAATTAGGCTTTCTATTCGTGGGCATTTGCACATGGGTTTTCGAGAGCACATTTTTTTTTCCATCTCAGCAGACCCAGTTCGGGGTTCCTGCACTGTAAACTGGCCAGCATGTACCATTATACTAACATGACTCAGTAAAAATGTTTAATACCACTCTGCTGACATTCTTTTACCATGCATACAGTTGGCAATGAAGATCAAAACAGGAGTAGCTTCTCTACATCAAGCACCCAATCCATTTTGAGCCACAACTATGGCACAACCAACCCCTACAATGTAAGATAATCTTCCTGGACAACATCCAACTCCTAACAATTTTAACGCACGCAGCGAAGTTGGAGGAAACAATGAAACTCAGGCTGCTCTGCGTGCACCTGGGAGAACTCAGGCATAAGTACTTTCATACTCTACCCTTGCAGAACAAATATGAACTGACAGCTGGCTTTTGCAGCTTTGGACATTTGGAAGATTCAGGACAATGTCTTTATGACAGAAGTGGTTCACTGGGGGGCCTGTTTCATGTGGCAAACGCTCATGCAGCTGATTGATTCAATACTGTTTAGTATGAAAAACTCTTAAAACTTCATACAGTCCCAACTGGGAGGACTTTTGAGAGCAATGCATCCGAGGTACACAGACTTAGACCGATTTATTGCACATGCCAGGTTCCAGAGGTTGATTGAGTGTTGGCAAAATATCTGAGCCATTATCACACAGTCACAGTACCACTCCCTCAGACACCAAATTACTATAGTTTACTGAATTGAGAATGACTCATCTATCCCCACTTTGTGTTAACAAGTCCTCTACCCAAATGAATATAACACTGAGTTCTTATTTGGTGTAACATTATAGGAAATGCCTTTTTGAAATTCAAATGCACTGGTTCCCCTTTGCCCACCGTGAAAAGTTATACCAATAAATTATCTTAATATCCCTCCTTATTGAATTTACAGGTTTAAACTGTTGAAAAATAAAGATTAAGCTCACAATGAACAACAGAATTTGATAGCATGGAATTCAATTATATAACGCTATTCATTCTATTTTGAATAAAGACCACTGAAGTTACTAAGTTATATTTTCAGCAACATAACAGAAGATTTGCTATACTTATGATGAAAAAAGTCCTTGTGTAAAAGATTCAAACTACCTGCTTCTCATCTTGCTGATCCAGTTCTCCTTTGCTAGCATCTGAACTGTCATCATCTTCATCAGAACTAAATATGATTTCTTCCTCCTCTGA
Organism: Mobula birostris; assembly: GCF_030028105.1. Taxonomy (NCBI): domain Eukaryota; kingdom Metazoa; phylum Chordata; class Chondrichthyes; order Myliobatiformes; family Myliobatidae; genus Mobula; species Mobula birostris. The sequence continues at coordinate 59,747,784 of NC_092392.1, forward strand.
GTTGATGTCCATTTCTGAAGAAAGGTTGTCCTGATCCTGTACTGGGCTACGAATAAGTTAAAAAGAGCAAGGCAGTGTCTTAATATTTAATCAGTAAATAACGCAATAATAATCATTCACATTCAAGTTTTCCTTTCCAGGGGAAGGATGATACAGCCCATCAACAGGAATATCAGTACAAGTAAAGAAACATTAAGCACAATTAGGCATAAATTAGATGCCACATTTCAATTACTGTGTTTTGCTATAAACAGGATCACCTCATGCAATAGTGCAATTCCTTTTTCATCCCAAGCTCTCAAAGCAGATCATCATAAATCCAAACATAAGAAATTTATTACAAATTTACATTATGAACATCTGTTCACCAACTGTTGGCTTGAGATAGACCAAGTTCATTTTAGTTAAGTGTGCATTCATGTACAAGCAGCAGAGTTTTAAAAATAGAGACCCCATTAATACAGCAGCTCTATTTTATCCAATCAAGAATTCCGGTTTGAAACATTAGCAATGATATAATTGCTTCAGTTGTCTAAATTTTTATGGAACATAAATTTCCATAGTCAGTCATGTGCAAAGCTGGACCAACTGGTTGGGTTGATGATAATTACTAGACGAGTGCTGTCCAAACTAAACTGCTGACTAGCATAGACTGCACACGTGCCAATGCTGCTTGATCTCTGTCAACCCTGACCAATAGTTATCAATGCACCATAGAGTGCATTCTGCCTGAATGTATAATGGCTTGGTAAAGCCAGCTGCTCTGCGTGTGGCTCTAAGAAACTTCAGAGGGTTAGGGGCCCAGCTCAGCACATCACAGAAACCAGCCACCCCTCAACGGACTCTGTTCATACTTCTCATTGCCTCGGCAAACTGCCGGCAGAATCAAAGACCCCAACCACCCCAGATATACTCTCGTCTCCCCCTCCTGTCAAGCAGAAGAAACAAAAGCCAGAAAGCACGAACCGCCAACTCAAGGACAGCTTCTATCAGACTCTTGAACAGATCTCTTGTACGATGAGGTGGACTTTTGACCTTACAATGAATTATGCACTTCATTGTTCACCTGCACTGCACTTTATAGCTTCTACACTTCATTGTGCATTGTTATTGTTTAACTTTGTTTTACCCCCAATGCATTGTGTAATAATTTGATCTCCATGAACCGTATGTCAAGCATTTCACTGTATCACGGTACATGTGACAATAATAAACCAATATCAGTATCTTACACATATCAGATGTCCATTCTAGAAACATAGAAAACCTACAGCACAATAAAGGCCCTTCGGCCCACAAAGCTGTTCCAAACATGTCCTTACTTTAGAAATTACTTAGGGTTACCCATAGCCCTATATTTTTCTGAGCTCCATGTACCTGCCCAGGAGTCTCTTAAAAGACCCTATCGTATCCATCTCCATCACCGGCAGCCCATTCCACGCACTCACCACTCTCTACGTAAAAAACTTATCCCTGACATCACCTCTGTACCTACTTCCAAGCACCTTAAAACTGTGCCCTCTTGTATTAGCCATTTCAGCCCTGGGAAAAAGCCTCTGACTATCCACATGATCAATGCCTCTCATCATTTTACACACCTCTATCAGGTCACCTCTCATCCTCCATCGCTCCAAAGAAAAAATGCTGAGCTCACACAACCTATTCTCATAAGGCATGTTCCCCAATCCAGGTGTAGCCCCCCGGCCACCCTCAGGGTCGCTCGGCTCGCTGTCGTCTAGGGAAACAGCCCTCGGTCCCTCCAAACTGGGTAATTAGTTTGTGTGGATGCTGTGTGATGTACCCCACCCCGCCCAAATAACAGACAATACACCAGATACGATTAAATGATTTACAGTTTATAGATATTACTGGAACTATATAATTAATAGAGAATAAAATATAAAAGGAAATTAAGAGGTGCCACACTCATTAAAGTTCAATCTCTTCGTGCACAAAACAGTTGAACAGTTGAAGCTCAAGACCCTTCTTCTTCACCCTGCGACCCTTCAGACCACCTCAACCGGCCGCCAGGGACCAACAACGATGGTCAACCAGACGCTCCACGAGTCCATCTCCGTCTCCTCTCCTCGCCGAATGCCCTCCTCGGGGTCCGACCCCGTTAGCGGACTCACAGCACCTGGTCCATCCTCTGCCTTTCTCTCCCGCCTTTCCCTCAAAACCCCGTGCATACAAATCTTCCAGATACGCCAGTCATAACAACTATCCCAATTGGTTTGTAACATCCTCTTATCACCCCCTAACCCACAACAAGCTGCTAACGCAAAACTTTCTCAGCGTTTAACATGACAAAGAAGCATTCCCAAGTATAATGTAACAAAGAAGCCATTTTAATTAGCCTACACAGTAACATAAAAGACGAAACCCCCTTACACAGGCAACATCCTTGTAAATCTCCTCTGCACCCTTTCTATGGTTTATACATCCTTCCTGCAGTGAGGCAACCAGAACTGAGCACAGTACTCCAAGTGTGGTCTGATCAGGGTCATATATAGCTGCAGCATTATCTCTCAGCTCCTAAACTCAATCCCACAATTGACGAAGGCCAGTGCACTGTATGCTTTCTTAACCACAGAGTCAACCTGCGCAGCAGCTTTGAGTATCCTATGGACTGGGACCCCAAGATCCCTCTGATCTTCCACACTGCCAAGAGTCTTCCCATTAATACTATACTCTGCCATCATATTTGACCTACCAAAATGAACCACCTCACATTTATCTGGGTTGAATTCCATCTGCCACTTCTCAGCCCAGTTTTGCATCCTATCAATGTCCCACTGCAACCTCTGATAGCCCTCCACACTATCCACAACACCCCCAACCTTTGTGTCATCAGCAACTTTACTAACCCATCCCTCCACTTCCTCATCCAGGTCATTCATAAAAATCATAAAGAGTAGGGGTCCTAGAACAGATCCCATGCAGAATATGACCCGTCTACAACCGCTCTTTGCCTTCTGTGGGCAAGCCAGTTCTGGATCCACAAAGCAATGTCCCCTTGGATCCCATGCCTCCTTACTTTCTCAATAAGCCTTACATGGGGTACCTTATCAAATGCCTTGCTGAAATCCATATACGTTACATCTACTGCTCTACCTTCATCAATGTGTTTAGTCACATCCTCAAAAAATTCAATCAGGCTCGTAAGGTACAACCTGCCTTTGACAAAGCCATGCTGACTATTTCTAATCATATTATGCCTCTCCAAATGTTCATAAATCCTGCCTCTCAAAATCTTCTCCATCAACTTACCAACCACTGAAGTAAGACTCACTGGTCTATAATTTCCTGGGCTATCCCTACTCCCTTTCTTGAATAAGGGAACAACATCTGCAACCCTTCAATCCTCCGGAACCTTTCCCATCCCCATTGATGATGCAAAGATCATCGCCAGAGGCTCAGCAATCTCCACCCTTGCCCTCCACAGTAGCCTGGGGTACATCTCATCCGGTTCTGGTGACTTATCCAACTTGATGCTTTCCAAAAGCTCCAGCACATCCTCTTTCTTAATATCTAAATGTTCAAGCTTTTCAGTCCATCCCTACAATCACCAAGATCCTTTTCCAAATTGAATAGTGAAGCAAAGTACTCATTAAGTACCTCTGCTCTCTCCTCCGGTTCCATATATACCTTTCCACTGTCACACTTGATTGGTCTTATTCTCTCACGTATTATCCTCTTGCTCTTCACATACTTGTAGAGTGCCTTGGGGTTTTCCTTAATCCTGTCCGCCAAGGCCTTCTCATGGCCTTTTCTGGCTCTCCTAATTTCTTTCTTAAGCTCCTTCCTGCTAGCCTTATAATCTTCTAGATCTTTATCATTACCCAGCTTTTTGAACCTTTCGTAAGCTCTTCTTTTCTTCTTGACTAGATTTACAACAGCCTGCACAAGTATATTTAATATTTTGTAACCGTTACACTCCTTCTAACCAGTTTCCCAACAAATGCAAAAAAAAAAAAGAACTTTACGTGCCATGAAAATAGCTGATGGAATCAGGAGTTTATTTATGGTATGCTTTATTGGAGCCTTTTCTATATGGAATAGGGCATAACGTTTTCCCTACATTTAGCTATTTTATGTTAGCATTTTCTTTTGCAATAAAACATAGAAATTATGGTCTTGCCAGCTGAGAGATCAAAGTGCATTGTAGCTTGGTTGGTAGAAATGTCAATAGAATGTAAAGCTTATTAAGTGACTCCTTGGATATCTTCCTGGCCTATCAGTTGAAATCCAGTACATTTCACTTTGTATGAGTTGTTTGGGCTATGAAAACAGGCCCTTTACAACTAGCAAGAGAAGGTGGTGCGAGCTTTGAATTAGTAAAAGCACTATCAGTGTAATTTGTGAAACCAATCAGTAACAATTTCACAGGGTTCCCTGTGAATGTGGAGCAGCGTATATCAGCCAGACAGGATGCATGGTGGAAACCCACATCAAGGAGCTCAAGAGGTGTCTCCATTTGGATTACCCAGCGAAATCTGCGGTAGCAAGACACTGCATTTACAATGGCCGTTGGATTGACTTTGATGGCACAAGGCTACTGTGCCGTGCCAGTGGCTTTTGGGACTGCCTGGTAAAAGAAGCCATTGAAATAAAACTAGAACAAAATAATTTTTACGAAGATGACGGTCTTGCTCTACGTAAGAACTGGAATTTGACAGTAAACAAGGTGGGAGAGCAGAAACGTGACTGGGTGAGGACTAACCAATCAGGAGGGACAGACTACAGGGGTATAAATACCACTGGACTGACATGCCCAGGCATCATCCCTGATGAAGTTGGCAGAGTTAGTCATGGAAATGTCAGTTGTGATTGATATCTGTCCCCAGCTGGAAGCCCGAGAAACGTTAATTCGTCATATACGCCGATTAAGAATGAGATCCTTTTTTTAAAGCACCAGATCCACTTCTAAGCACCAGATCCTTTTTTAATCCATAGCAGCCTTTATTCGTCTGATGGAACACGCTATGAAGAATAAATTGCAAACTTCAATGAAGGTAAATGAATTAACCTTAAACTAAAATAGGCAAAAAGTGCATAAATGCTTATCATTGTGGAAAGCAAAAATAGCCCTAGTCTATGTTTAGTCTTTGCATCCTGAGTTGCAAATATCAAAAGTATTATTCAATCAGCTATAGAGCCAGTAATAAACAGGAAATTCACTCAAGCTGCTCTGTGGTTTACTAAATTAGGAATCTTTTTGTACCATTAGCTGAACTACCATGAAAACAGATTTTTAGACTATTATTCTTGCAGAGCCAAGGAATTCAAGAATGAATAAAATTAAAGGATGCACGTAAACTGTTCCGATATTATTCTAATAACTCCCCTGAAAGATGGTCTGAGTCAATGTTCCCTCCCTCCTCCCCTGAAAGGTGGTCTAAGTCGACGTTCCCTCCCTCCTTCCGCCCCTGAAAGGTGGTCTGACTCGATGTTCCCTCTCTCCCTCCTCCCCTGAAAGGTGGTCTGAGTCAATGCTCCCTCCCTCCTCCCCTGAAAGGTGGTCTGAATCGACGTTCCCTCCCTCCCTCCGCCCCTGAAAGACACATCTATAAATATTTGGTAATTATGAAGCAGTTATGCGTTTTTAGAATTTCTGTAAAACTGAAACATAGCATCAAATTTACAGCCTGCTTAATATTTCAAACAATCCTGTGAGGTCACACTCTTAAACACTGTTTCATTTTAAAACATATAGGCAACTAGACCTTTATTTGAAATTGCAAAAATTGCAGTTTTGTATAAATAAACCTAATGCATCATTGAAGGTAACTTGCCTTCTCATATCCACAGAATCACTTCCAGACTTCTCAGAGTAATATCCTCCTTGGTGATATCATAGGATCATATCCAAGGTACAGAAATCAATGTAATACTGAAGGAAGGATGCAATCCAAACCAGGTTCCTAATTGTCCATTTCTATCCTCCAATGCTAAACAAAACAGGAAGACAGAAGCTGTGCTAATGCCCGTAGTGATCATTCACTCAATTAGCAGTGCAAATTAAATACGAGTTAATTTTGAGCCACACAGCACAGAAACAGGTCCTTTGATTAATCACGAGCATGCTGACCAGCAAGTACCTTTTTATACCCTTAATACTTGATCCACAGCCATCTACCTGCGACAATTCAACTGCTTATCTTCAGCACTTCAAATTTTGTTCATGGCATCCCTGTGCACATCGAGCATATCTGCCACTTATCTTTCAGAAATGAATTAATTCACTTTTGCTGATATAGACTGAATGTAAGCATGATTATCCGTTTGATGAGTTGTTGATGACAATGGCATTAAAAGCAAGGAAGTAGTAACCAAGATGCGGAAACCATTTACGGCATCAGCTGGATAATGATTACAATGGTTCCCATATACATGATCAGCATAAACTGCATTCTGGTAACACATGACATCTGCAATGGACTGCCATCAAATTAAAGAATAAATGCTAAGCAAATTAGATGTATAGGAAGAATAGATAATGTTGTAAATACCCTAAGTTTTAGGCACCAAAGGGTAGAAAAAAAATAACATGCTCCAATTCATGCTTTTACTTTAGATTTCCAGTGTATGCAGCTTTTGTTTTAAAAATTAAAATGAAGAATATAAAATGCTTGTTAAGTGAATAGTAAAAACAAGGGAATGGTCTCATGGAATAGACCAAAGTAGACGACTGTCACTGTTGAAAGCCAGTCACCCCAGCTTCAGGACATCAGTGCAGGAGTTCTTCAGGGTGACATCCTGAACATCTCTAACGGTTTCGTCTATGAGCTTTCCTTCATCATTAGATTTTGAGGACACGCAGTCCTCTTTTGTTGTCATTTAGTAATGCATGCATTAAGAAATGATACGTTTTTCCAGGATGATATCACAAAAACACATGACAAACCAACAAAAACTGACAAAAAACACATAATTATAACATATAGTTACAACAGTGCAAAGCAATACCGTAATTTGATAAGAACAGACCATGGGCACAGTAGAAGTCTGAGTCTCTAGAAGTCCTATCACCTCACACAGACGGTGAAGCTCCAGCGCCGCCAACTTGCCGATGCAGCATCCTGGAAGCATCTGACCACAGTCCGACTCCGAGTCCGTCCGAAAACTCCAAGCCTCCGACCAGCCCTCCGACCCAAGCACCATCTCTGCCAAGCGCTTCGACCCCAGCCCCGGCAACAGGCAATAGGCAAAGCCAAGGATTTGGGGCCTTCCCCTCCGGAGATTCTCGATCGCACAGTAGCAGTGGCAGCAAAGCGGGCATTTCAGAAGATTCTCCAGGTGTTCCTCCGCGCTTCTCGCGGCTGTCTCCATCAAATGAGGATTGTGCATGGTCCCTAGTTAACACATATCAATACCAATTCGGAACGACCGCGCACACTGTGTCGCACTGCCATCTCCTCCTCCCTCTCAGAAGTGAGGACATTCCTTCTGATTTCAACAAATGCATGCAGTGAAACCTGGGTAACATTCAGGCTCCGACTGCAACAGTCATGCAGCCCAAGTACCGGTAATGACAACCCCCACAAGACACTGCCCAACCAAATACTCATGATATTCAATGGCATTACATCTACCTAGCCCCCCCATTAGTCCATTAGTATCCACTGGTCAAGATATTCAATAGCATTATATCTACCTAGCACCCCCAATTAGTATCCATTGGTCAAGATACTCAATAGCATTATATCTACCTAGCCCTCCCCCATTAGTATCCACTGGTCATGATATTCAATGGCATTACATCTACCTAGTCCCTCCATTAGTCATGATATTCAATGGCATTACATCTACCTAGTCCCTCCATTAGTCATGATATTCAATGGCATTACATCTACCTAGCCCCCCCCCCCCATGGGTCATGATATTCAATAGCATTATATCTACCTAGTCCCCCCATTAGTATCCACTGGTCAAGATATTCAATAGCATTATATCTACCTAGCTCCCCCTCCCCCCATTAGTATCCATTAGTCATGATATTCAATAGCATTACATCTAACTAGCCACCCCCCCATGGATCATGATATTCAATGGCATTACATCTACCTAGCACCCCCCCCCCCCACCACCATTAGTATCCATTGGTCATGATATTCAATAGTATTACATCTACCTAGCCACCCCCCCATGGGTCAAGATATTCAATAGCATTATATCTACCTAGTCCCCCCGTTAGTATCCACTGGTCAAGATATTCAATAGCATTATATCTACCTAGCTCCCCCGCCCCCCATTAGTATCCATTAGTCATGATATTCAATAGCATTACATCTAACTAGCCACCCTCCCATGGGTCATGATATTCAATGGCATTACATCTACCTAGCACCCCCCCCCTCCACCACCATTAGTATCCACCGGTCATCATTGAGAAGAAATTCAACTTCCCAGTCACATAAACACCATGATTGCAAAAACAGCTCAGAGACTAGACATCTTGTGAACAAATGACCTCTTGATGCTCCAAAGTGTTTCCCTCAATATTTATGTACTATTCATAAATGTGATCTGGTGAACCTGCACTTACTGGAAGAGCACAACTCCAACAACTTCTAAGAAGCCAGACAATGTAATTCGTACTCTAGTACCTTAAACATTCTTGACAAGGGATTGAAAGTTTATCAGGGTAAATGGGTTAATGTTGCAATCAAGAGATACTGGGTCAGGGACCAACTGATAAATACCTGTTTCCAATTAGTTTTATTATGTGTCGGTGTTAGTGGAAGTTTTGCATGTTGTGGCAGCAGTAGGGGAAGATGAAATGTATATATTGAGACAGAAATTCAGATGATGGTGGTGCTGATTGATCTGAGCTGAATGGAGTCTAGAAAATCAATGGCAAGTTTTGTTTTTGTACAACTGATCCTGCGTGGCCGATGAACAGGGCTTAAACATGATGAAATTAACAATATTGAGACCATTCTGTTTTTCATCACAGTATTTTTTTGTAGAAAAAAAATGGAATTTGCTTTCATGTGAACAACCAAATGCTATATGCCATATTCAGATGGCTTCTCCTTTCTCCTGTCAGCCGAACAAACAGGAGAGCTTGTTGCAGAGTTGGCGATGAAGCTCTGTTTATGGGTTCTTAATCCTCTAATTTTCAAGTTATAATAGATTCTCACTATGAGCTTCCGATAACTTTTTCATAATATTGTCTATATAGAACCACAGAACAGAAACAGGCCTTTCTGTTCACGATCAACCATCAAGAACCCATTTTTATACTAATTGTACCCCAACTCACCCGATTTTCTCCTCAATCCCAACAATTTCTCCCACGTTTTACCACTCACCCAGATACTAGAGGATATTTACAGTGTCCATTTTGGTATCCGGGCAGAAACTGGAGCATTCCAGGCAAATCCAAGAGGACAAAAGAAGAACCTGCAAACTCCACACAGTTTCACTGGTGATCAAGATTGAATTCAGTTTGCCAGAGCTGCACTACTATGTTGTATATCATAAAATCCAATCTCACCATGTCCTTTTGTAGATTTTTCACACACACAACTTCCTTCGCACCATTTCTTTGAGGTGCAATTTTTTAAAAAATACTGAGGCATTTTGATGCCATCCTAAAGGGATGAATCTCAAAAAAAAGTAGAGCATGCAACCCAAGAAATAATGTTTTGAGAGAAAAAAAATAAACTATGCTTTAAATTGGCAAGTGCTCCATTATAGTGAAAGAAACTTCATAAATCATGGGCTTGTAGTTTAAGAGTTCATGGCATTATGGGAAAAAAATCAGAAATAGGACATTCATAAATCAAGGAATACTTGTAGTAAATGTATCCCACTATTAAAATGAAAAGTGCTATTTGTTAGCCCATTGTTTGACCAGAATTACCACAGCACATCGTCCATCAAGACTATACAACATTCAGGATCAGAATTAGTGCTTTCCGAGTTTTCTATGACAAACGAATGAATCTTAAATATATGTAGATGCATACAAAGGTTATAGTCCAACAACATTTTGCCACGAAGTGGGTGACAGGGCACAAAATACACAGATTTCCTTTCTGATATCAACTTTCAAGGTAGACTTCCTGAGTTTGAAATCAACTATTTAAACAGAAAAGTGTCAAGATATAAAAGGTAATTCCCCAATTTGTAATTAATTCAAGAGCAACCAAAGCTTTTCAACTATTTTAGACTTACTAATGGCAATCTACACCATTGGTAATTCCAAATAAAATACAAAACTTAACTAAACCAATTAAATTGGTTTCTGGTATCACTAAACCAGTAAGCCAGATGGAGATGGGTCGTTGAAAGAAAAAGTCAGCATAAACAAGCCTTATGCCTTAATACAGTGGTCCTCAACCACCGGGCCACGGACCGGTACTGGGCCGCAAAGCATGTGCTACCGGGCCGCGGAGAAACAATATGATTTGACGATATGAGTCAGCTGCACCTTTCCTCATTCCTGTGACGCACTGCTGAACTTGAACATAGGGTTGCCAACTGTCCTGTATTAGCCAGGATATCCCGCATATTGGGCTAAATTGGTTTGTCCCATATGGGACCGCCCTTGTCCCGTATTTCCCCTGCTAAGGTAGAGCGTTCTTATGAAACTACTCGTAAGCCGAAATGGCGTAAAGTGAAGAAGCAATTACCATTAATTTATATGGGAAAAATTTTTGAGCGTTCCCGGACCCAAAAAATAACCTACCAAATCATACCAAATAACACAAAACCTAAAATAATACTAACATATAGTAAAAGCAGGAATGATATGATAGATACACAGCCTATATAAAGTAGAAATAATGTATGTACAGTGTAGTTTCACTGACAGAATCAGGAAGATTAAGCCAAAACCGATTTGTAGGAAAAAATCGGCATGTACATGCATGCGCACATCACGCATGCGCACATAGGTCCCGTGCAAGGCTTCATGGTCATGGTAGTCTTTCCACAGGGTAAACACAAGTGTCCCATATTTGACTGCTACTTTTGTCCCTTATTTGGGAGTGAGAAAGTTAGCAACCCTACTTGAACACCTCCCCCCGCCCACCCCCGTCAGCCGGTCTGCAAGAATATTGTCAATATTAAACCGGTCCACAGTGCAAAAAAAGGTTGGGGACCCCTGCCTTAATACAATTTGGAAACAAATATTAACTTGTTTCAAAGACGAGCATGTACCATGGAGAGCATTCCAACAGGTTGCACCACAGTTTGATGTGGAGGAGACAATGCACAAGATCAGAAACAGGCTGCACCAGTTTGATGTGGAGGAGACAATGCACAGGATCAGAAAAAGCTGTCAACTCCATCACGGGCAAGGGCCCTCCCACCACTGAGGCAGTCTTCAAAAGGTGATGCCTCAAGAAGGAAGCATCCATCATTCGGGACCATCACTACCCAGGTCATGCCGTTTTCTCATTACTACCATCAGGGAGCCTGAAGAGACACACTCAACGTTTTAGGAACAGCTTCTTCATCATGGGTAAAGACATCTTGCCACTGAGCACATCTACACAGAGCACTGTCGCACAAAAGCAGTGTTCAACATCAAAGACTTCCACCACCAAGGCCATGCTCTCTTCTCACTGCTGTCAACTATCAGGCTCTCGAACCAGGGGATAACTTCACTCAACTGTACTTGCAGATGCTGGAATGTGGAGCAAAAATCAAACTGCAGTATGAACTCAATAGGGCAGGTAGCATCAGTAGAGAGAACTGGAGAGTGGTTTCTTTTGAGATCCTTCATGTTGACTGACTGGCAATGAACGAACTGGACTTTTCACAAACACAAGTGATTCTGCAGTTGCTAGAAATCTTGAGCAACATACACAAAATGTTGGATGAACTCAGCAAGTCAAGCAGCATCTTTGGAGAACAATCATATTTCAGACCTTCATCAGGACTACCAAAACATCCTTCTCATAAAATTTTGGGTCCGATATTTCATAGACTAATAAAATATGATTATAGTCACACCTATTGAAATATAATGCCTAACCCCATTCTCATAATTGTTACCTCAATCCAAACGTGATGCTCTCACAGAAGTGAGAATGCCTCTCTGTTTAATGTCTATCCTTACTGTCTCTCTTTTCCTTTTCGAGGTGGATGGGGTTCTCGAGCTACACTTCAACCTCGGTTCTTTGTGGCAACGGGACCCGCTCCTGGGGCTCATCGACCAGCCCTTTTTCAAGAGCCCAAGGGCGCAGCCTAGAAGATGAGCACATGTTCTCAGGCTTTGCGGCCCTGGATGCGAGCCGAATCTGTGCCAGTGCCACCAACTGAAGCGATGCTGAACAAAACAGAGTATCGGAACAGCGGATCAGCTGTCTGGGGCTCTGTACTCAGTGAATCGCGTGGTCTCTCTCTTTCTCTTGCTAGTGGGGGAAGTTTGGTGCCAATGGTCAAATCAGAGAACTCGGGGGAGAAAACGATGTGGCAGAACTTTAACACTGTAAGTCAGCAAGTTGCTTTGTTCAAGTTTCCCCTCTCGCTGTGTGACATCTCTCTACCCCTTCATTAGAACAGAGAGAGCCTGTGGTATGTCAAATTGTTAGACGAGCTATTAGTTTTTGTTGTACTACGTATCGAGGTCTCTGGGGGTTCTGCTGCTGCCTGCTTGGTGGGTGGATGGTGCTGGTGCAGGAGGGTCATTGCTTTGCTGCTGCTTGTGCGTAGGAGGGTAGAGTGGGGGGGCTTTGGGCTGCTAACATTTTTACTGTCACTCATTCTTTGGGGCACTGTTCTATTTTTGTGAATGTCTGTGAAGAACAAGAATTTCAGGTTGTATATGCCATCATTATCTGATATTAAATGGAACTTTTGAACTGTTGAAGGTAAAAGCTCTTGGAATTCAGTGTGTGGACATGATAAAACCTCATGACATGGGTCAATCATAGGCAACGTAATCTCCTGCTGCACTTCCTCAAACTGATAAATCATACTGAATTTCTCTTAGCTACAATCAATACTTTGCATAAATATACAAAAAAAACTCAAATGGACCAGTCATACAATTGGTAAAACAGACGAGAGGCTAGCACATCTTGTGACTGACACATCTTCTGATCTCTCAAAGCCTTCCTTCATCTAAAAGGTACTGACCTATCGTCTCATGGATAAGCTCAATTTATTGACGAGAACTGCTTCAACAGCACTCATGAAGCGTGTCGTCATCTGTACCAAAGCAGTCTGCCTGACTTTGCACTGGATCCATGACCCTCAACATTTACACACTCCATCACTGGTTCATCAAAGCTTAAGAAACAAAATAACCCATTTCTCTGATTTGTCTTAGTGCTCAACCATCAAATTCAGGTTTACTGGAACACATTTCCTGAGGTGGAATCAGCAATAATTAGTGTTCAACAGGCATTTAGACAGACACTAGTAAGAAAAACATGGAAGGATAGGTCCTATGGTGAACAAATGGAAGTAGTGTGGGTGGGGAAAAAGCTTGGCATAGATGTGGCAGCCTGCTTCTGCGGTGATCCATGACTCTTAAGTGCTCAATGGCCATAGTGATCAGAAATGGAACATGCCTAAGAATCACATATGATGGAAAGTTCAATAATGAGTACTCAAGGCTGCCATGTACTCAGATGGTGGTGGAGGCCACTGAGAGGCAACTTTAGAAGGGGGATAAAAGATTAATTTGGCAGACAATAGAAAACTCAGGACTACTTCAGTGGTGTTCCTTAAAGTGACCACTCAACCTGCATTTGGTGTTCACAATATGGTATTCTCTGCATTGCAAAAACCCTGAGTTTCTTGTTGCCTATCACTTTAATTCTCCAACAATACACACAAAAAATGCTGGTGAACGCAGCGGGCCAGGCAGCATCTATAGGAAGAGGTACAGTCGATGTTTCGGGCCGAGACCCTTCGTCAGGACTAACTGAAAGAAGAGATAGTAAGAGATTTGGAAGTAGGAGGGGGAGGGGGAGATCCGAAATGATAGGAGAAGACAGGAGGGGGAGGGATGGATCTAAGAGCTGGAAAGTTGATTGGCAAAAGGGATACCAGACTGGAGAAGGGAGAGGATCATGGGATGGGAAGCCTGGGGAGAGAGAGAAGGGGGGAGGGGAGCCCAAATTTACTACTTTAATTCTCCATCCCATTCCCACTCTGATGCATCAACCTGAGACCTTGTCCCTCCATTAATTAAGTTAGCCCCATCATTTCAGATAATCCCTATCCTATAAACCTCAGTGATTTAAAACTAAACACAAGGAAATCTGCAGATGCTAGAATTTCAAGCAACACACATAAAAGTTGCTGGTGAACACAGCATCTCTAAGAAGAGGTACAGTCGACGTTCCGGCCGAGACCCTTCGTCAGGACTAACTGAAAGAAGAGTTAGTAAGAGATTTGAAAGTGGGAGGGGGAGGGGGAGGGGGAGATCCAAAATGATAGGAGAAGACAGGAGGGGGAGGGATGGAGCCAAGAGCTGGAAAGTTAATTGGCAAAAGGGACAGGATCATGGGATAGAGTGTAGGTGTTCAGCGAAATGATCTCCCAGTCTGCGTCGAGTCTCACTAATATATAGAAGGCCACATCGGGAGCACCGGACGCAGTATTACGCTCTGTCCGCCAGAGAAAGCAGGATCTCCCAGTGGCCACACTTTTTAATTCCACGTCCCATTCCCATTCTGATATGCCTATCCACGGCCTCCTCTACTGTAAAGATGAAGCCACACTCAGGTTGGAGGAACAACACCTTATATTCCGTCTGGGTAGCCTCCGACCTGATGGCATGAACATTGACTTCTCAAACTTCCGCTAATGCCCCACCTCCCCCTCGTAACCCATCTATTATTTATTTATTTACACATTCTTTTTCTCTCTCTCCTTTTTCTCCCTCTGTCCCTTTCACCATACCCCTTGCTCATCCTCTGGGCTTTTTTCCCCCCTCCCCCTTTTCTTTCTTCCTAGGCCTCCTGTCCCATGATCCTCTCATATCCCTTTTGCCAATCACCTGTCCAGCTCTTGGCTCCATCCCTCCCCCTCCTGTCTTTCCCTATCATTTTGGATCTCCCCCTCCCCCTCTCAAATCTCTTACTAGCTCTTCTTTCAGTTAGTCCTGACGAAGGGTCTCGGCCCGAAACGTCGACTGTACCTCTTCCTAGAGATGCTGCCTGGCCTGCTGCGTTCACCAGCAACTTTTATGTGTGTTGATTTAAAAGTAAGTTAGTTTTCGCTCTCTCCCATTTATGAAGAAGGGTCTTTGACCTGAAACAGTAACTCAGTTTATCTTTCCATGCTCGCTGCCTACAATATTGAATGTATCGTGCTTCTGTTTTCTTGCAGTCTCTCAGTATCTGCAGTACTTTTTGAATATCACTTTGATTGTCTTTGGGAGTACCAGTTCATGATGAACAATGGCAAATACATCAGAGGAACCCATTGGTATTTTCTGGATACGCCTATGTGTTCTGCACTAAATATGCAAGGAAGACTATCAAAGCTTGCAGCAGGATCTGGACCAGCTGGAAAAATGGCAGATGGAATTTAATGCAGACAAATGTGAGGTGTTGCACTTCAGAAGGACCAGCCAGGGTAAGACTTACACAGTGAGCAATAGGGCACTGAGAAAATTACAAGGATTTTGCTGGGACTTGAGAATCTGAGTTATAGGGAAAAATAGAATAGGTTAGAACTTTATTCCCTAGAATGTGGAAGACTGAGGGGAGATTTGATAGGGGTATACAAAATTATGAGGGGTATAGATAAGGTAAATGCAAGCAGGCTTTTTCCACTGAGGTTGGGTGAGACTAGAACTAGAGGTCATGGATTAAAGTTGAAAGGTAAAATGTTTAAGGGGGACACGAGAGGGAACTTCTTTACTTAGAGGGTTGTGAGAACATGGAATGAGCTGCCAGCACATGATGAATGTGGGATAGACATCAACATTGAAGAGAAACGTGGATAGGAAGGGTATGGAGGTCTATGGTCTGGGTGCAGGTCAATGGGACTAGGTATATTAATGGTTCAGCACAGACTAGATGGGTCGAAGATCCTGTTTCTGTGCTGTAGTGTTCTATGACTTTTGGAGCACCTTTAATATTTTCATTAGTGTACAAGCTCTGTATGGTAGATTAAAATAATTTATCTTTTAATGGTGTTGAACAAATTTAATGACAATGTTGCATTGAAAAGACAAAATTGATTGCAAGAATGGTGAGTGCGTGGAATGGGCTGCCAACGGTGGTGGAAACGATATGGTCTTTTAAAAGACCCCTGGATAGGTAACATGAAGCTTAGAAAAACAGAGGGCTATGGGTAACCCTAGGTAATTTCTGAGGTACGGACATGTTTGACACAGCATTGTGGGCCGAAGGGCCTGTATTGTGCTGTAGGTTTTCTATGTTTCTAATAAATTCTTTCAATGTCCATGTTCACACATTTTCCAAATTCACATGGAAACATAAAAGCTAAAAAACAAAGACATTCTCCCTCTTCCTTCTGCTTCTTCAAATATTTTAAATTCATGTATTCTTGTTACCAACCCTTCTCACAATGGAAAAAGTTTCTCAAATAACTCATCAAATTGCCTCACAATCCTGAACATTATATCTTCCTTTAAGATCTGCTGACAAAGGAACAAACAGGTGATCAACCCCGTAGGCCTTTTCTGCAATAGCTGCTCTCAGACTTCAGTTCACCTGGGCACACTTGCCCTGAACTGAGAGCTATGTCGCTCAGAAGTAGGTCCTTTGATCTAGTATGTCCATGCCAATGATTGTGTATTCATTTATACCTATCCCAGTGAGCATTTGGTCCATAACCTTCCATGCCTTGATCTTCAAGCATTCATCTAAATTTTTCTTAAATATTGTGAGAGTACCATCTCCATCACCTCTTCAAACAGCGTGCTCCAGGTTCCAATTACTCTCATGAAAAATTTTCTTCTAATCTCTTACCCCTAACATTAAAACCTTTCTGTCAATTCTCAGATGCCTCTGATATGGGTAACATTATCTATTATCTACCCTGTCTACATTGTTGAATACTGCTTATTTGTATCAGGACACCCCCCCGCAGTCCCCCAACTCACAAAGGAAAACGAATATCCTATCCGTTCTTTCCTTCTAACTGAATGCTCTGCCCCAGGAAACATCCAGATGCATCTCCAGTGCAATTACATAGAACATAAAACAGTACAGCCTTTAGCTCATGATATCTGCACTTACTGTGAATCAGAATTAAACTAAATCTCTTCTGCTGTACATGATCCTCATCGGAATATCAGGGATGGACAGGTGTCTATCCAACTGCCTCTTAAATGCCACTACCTCAGGGAACTGATTCCAGCCACCTACTATCAGGTGTAAAACAAAGTGCTCTGTACGTTTCCTTTAAACTGCCCCCCCCCCCCATTTTAAATGTATGTCCTCTAGTACTTAATATTTCTACCCTGGAAAAAAGATCCTTTCTACTCTATGCCTCATAATTTTTATAGATCTCGCATCTTCAATCAGATCTACCTCAGCCTCCGAAGCTCCAGAAAAAACAGGCAAAGTTTATCCAATCTTCCCACATACAGTAGTTCATAACACTCTAATCCAGGCAATATCCTGGCGACCTCCTCTGTGCCCTTTCCTGAGCCTCCACATCCTTCCTGCAGTGGACTGCACACAATAGTCAGTGCAGTCTGAAGTTTTACATGTCTTCTTTGCCACCTATTTATTTACGTGGCCACTTTTAGGGAGCTATGGACTTGGACCCCAAAATCACTCCGTACATCAATGCTGTTAAGTATCCTATCGTTAACTGTACACTTCTTAAATTTGACATCCCAAAGTACAGTTGCTCACACTTGCCCACATTAAACTCCACCTACCATTTCTCTGCTCTTATCTGTAACTGATCTATGTTCTGTTATATCCTTTGACAGTGTATCCTCTGCACTGTCCACCACTTCACTCATTGTGTTAACTGCAGACTTACTAACCTACCAACTGCAGTTTTATCCAAGTCATTTATATAACACAAACAACAGAGGCTCCAGCACTGACCCTGCGGAAATGCATGGGTCACGGACCCTCGGTAAGAATAACTCTCTTCCTCTCTTCTATGGACAAGGCAATTCTGAATCTAAACTACAAAGTCGCCATAGATCATGTGCATCTTCTATATTTCTAAGTTTCTATGTTTCTATCTTAATTTTCTGTATCAACAATCATTTTCAAATGCCTTACTAAAATCCATGTAGACAACACCCTATAGTGTGACTAACAGAATTGTATTAAGTATTCGAGCTGTGTCCTAACCAATGTTTTAAAGCTGTAACATAAACTCAGGATTGCAGGAGGCAGAGGCAACATGCTCAAACCTCATGGCAAGGAGATTGCGGGACAAGGCGTGGGCTGATATTCAACTCCATTTCACCGATTAAAGCTTCCATTGTTTGCTAACTAAAGTGTCGAGGGAGATTGAAACATCGGGGCAAATGCGGAGGGTGAGTGCCAGCTGCCTGCCTTTTGATCGCTGGTGGCATCGCTCTGCTACCAGAAAGCAGAGACTGTTTTTTAATCGCTGGTGGGATCGCTCTGCTGCTGGAGACGGGAGACTGCCTTTTGATCACTGGTGGGATCACTCTGCTATCGGAGAGGGTGAATCTGCTTTTTGATCGCTGGTGGGATCACTCTGCTATCGGAGAGGGTGAATCTGCCTTTTGATCGCTGGTGGGATCGCTCTGCTACCGGAAAGCAGAAATTGCTTTTTGATCGCTGGTGGGATCGCTCTGCTGCTGGAGAGTTGAGAGGCTGCCTCTGTGCCTGGAGAATATTACCCAGGTTTTCTGTGTTTTGGATATGGGTATGAATATGGATTTGGACTATGGCCTCCCCCACCCCTAATCTTATAGTTTTTTATGTGCTGTGTTTTCCACCCAATCTTTCTCATTTTTTTTTTTGGGAGTATGGAGGAAAGGAATTTGGGAGGGGTCAATATGCCTGTTCCATTTTTGTTTGTTTCTTTTTTGTGGGGAGGGGGTATTTGGGGGGTTGATAATTGCACTGCCATTCTTTTCTTTCCTGATTTCATGGCTATCTGGAGAAGAAGAATTTCAGGAGTTGTATACTTTGAACCTTATCCATCCTTCCAAAGTGCATCACCTTGCATCTATCACAATTAACTTCCATCTGTGATTACTCTAACGATCTTACATCAGTATCACCCTATAGCGCAAGACTATCCTTCTCACTATTAATACAACTGCCATCTGCGTCATCTGCAAATTTATTAACCCAAATCATATAAGAAGCAGTAAGGATTTCAACACTGATCCGTGTGGTATATAGCTGGTCACAAACACACCCTTTACCGTTACTTTCTGTCTCTTATTTTCAAGTCAAGATCCAGGATCACTTGGAATTGTTGCCTTACATTCCAGTACATTTTTTTCTTAGATAAAGAGACCAATACTCCAAGTACAGACTCACCAAGACCCAAAACAAGTGTAATAATTCCCTTATAATAATTCCGGTATTCAAATCCTCTTGCCATAAAAGCTAACACATTTGCTCTCCTACTCACATAGAAACATAGAAAACCTACAGCACAATACTAGCCCTTCGGCCCACAATGCTGTGCTGAACATGTATTTACTTTAGAAATTACCTAGGGTTACCCATAGCCCTCTAATTTTCTAAGCTCCATGTACCTATTAAAAGATCCTATTGCATCTACCTCCACCACCGTCACCGGCAGCCCATTCCACGCACTCAGCACTCTCTGCGTAAAAAACGTACCCCCTGACATCTCCTCTGTACCTATTTCCAAGCGCCTTAAAACTATGCCCTCTCGTACTAGCCACTTCAGCCCTGAGAAAAATCCTCTGACTATCCACACGATAAATGCCTCTCATCATCTTATACACCTACTCGCATACTGATTTATGTACAAGCACGTTCAGGACATTTTGAAAATCAAAAAAATCTCTCACCATTTATCAAATATTCTGGTTCTTTTAAATGTTCACCAAAGTGGATGACCCCTGTGTTATTCCATCTGCCACCTTCTCTCAGCTAGTCCATTGCCTCTAATCCTATCTAATTTAGGACTACAAGGAAACTTAGAAATATGATATTCAGTTCCTCTAAGCCAGATCAATGACGCATATTATGAGTAGCTAGGGCCCAGACAGTGATCCACGAGACACGGATGGCCAACTCGTAAACATTTTTTAAAAAAATTGGGGCAGGAGTGGGCCCATTGACCCTTTTTTTCCTGTCTAGCCATTCAATACATGTATGGCTTATCTGACTTAGTGCTGCACGACTCTCCACTGCTACTTTATCAGATATTGAATTCACTAGTTTTAAAAACATCTACCTCCAGAAATTAGAGACTCAGCAAGTTCTGTGAGAATAAATTCCAGAGCATTAGTTTTAAGTGCTTTCCCACATATAACTATGTGCCTTGTTTCCACTAGCGTGGTGTGGTCATGTCTTGTCATGCTCCCTTAGATTTTTGCTTTGATAAGATCATCCTTCATTCTTTTAAACTCCACAGACAGACCCAGATCTTTAGCATTCAAAGGAAACCTCCTCGTCCTAAGATTTGGCCTAGTGAATGTCTTTTGGACTTGCTCCAATGCCAGTATATTTTCTCAAATAAGGAGACCAAAACAGTACACAGTGCTCCAGATGCAGCCTCAACAACACTGTATAGTTGTAATAATAACTCACTATTTTTAAACTCCAAACCTCCTTGCAACGAAGTCTAAGAGGTCATTTGTTTTCCTAACAACATATTGTACAATTCTGACACTTAAATTCATGTACAATAGTACTGTGAACTTTACTCAATAGCAATCTCTCCTTAGTTAGACAAGTCTGTCTTTTGATTACTCTTACAGAAGTGCATAACTTCACATTTTGCTACATTCAACTCCATTTGCCAAGGTTTGTTCAACCTATCCACATTCTTCCGTAGAATACAAATACCCTCTTCCAAGTATTCCCTCCGAGTAACGTTTGCGCCATCCTCCCCACACACACTAAGTCATTACTAACAATGATAAATAAATGGGGGTCAAAAACTCTACTAGTGAGGCATTATACCCATTTCAACCCCAGGCCTGAAAAATACTAATTTAATCCAAATCTGTCTTCAACATGATAACCAGTCTTCAATCCACACTAAAACACTTCCTCCAATACTGTAAGCTTTTACCTTGTGCCTATTAGGTGGCACCTTGTAAAATGCCACCTAGAAATCCAAATTAAGTACAACTACAGGTTCCCCTTTATCTGCCTGTTCTATCCACAAAGAACTTCAGCAACTTCTGGAACTTCATTTTCTTTTCAAACAATTTTATTGACTTGGTTTTATTGCATTCAGCTTCTCTAAATGCCAAGTACATTTTCCTTCAATTTAGACCATCAGGCAGAGGAGCAGAATTAGGTCAATTGGCCCATTGAGTCTGCTATGCCATCATCGCTGATTTATTACCCCTCTTAGCCCCATTCTCCAGACTTCTCTCCATAACCTTTGATGCCCTGAATAACCAAGAACCTATCAACCTTCGCTTTAAATATACTCAATACCTTGGCCTCTACAGCCATGGCAATGAATTCCACAGATTCACCACCCTCTGCCTAAAGAAATTCTTTCTCATCTCTGTTCTAAATTGACATCCCTCTTTTCTGAGGTCGTGCCCTCTTGTACTGGACTCCCCAAATGCAGGGAACATCCACTCTATCTAGAACTTTCTGTATTCAATAAATTTCACTGAGATGCCCCCCCCCCATTCTTCTAATCTCCAGTGAGTACAGGCCCAGAGCCATCAAACACCCCTCATATGTTAACCCATTCACTCCCGGAATCATTCTCGTGAACCTTCCTTGGACCCTCTCCAGTGACAGCACCTTTTCTTAGCTAAGGGTCACAAAACTGTTCACGATACTCCAGATGCAGTCTGAGCAATGCCTTATAAAGCCTCAGCATCACATCCCTGCTCTTGTATCCTAGACCTCTTGAAGTGAATGCTAACATGGCACTTGCCTTCCTCACCACTGAGTCAACCTGCAAGTTCACCTTCAGGGAATTCTGCACAAGGACTCCCAAGATCCTTTGCACCTCTGATTTTTGGATTTTCGCCACATTTAGAAAATACTCTACACCTTTATTCTTCCTACCAAAGTGCAAGACTATACACTTCCCTACACTATATTCCATCTGCTACCTCTTTGCCCATTCTCCCAATCTGTCCATGACCTTCTGCAGACTTCCTGCTTCCTCAACACTACCTGCCTCTCTACCCATCTTTGTACCATCTGCAAACTTGGCCACAATGCCATCAAGTCCGTCATTCAAATCATTGACATATAACATGAAAAGAAACAATCCCAATAGGACCCCTGCGAAACACCATTAGCCACCGGCAGCTAACCAGAAAAGGCCTTCTTTATTCCAACTATGTCTCCTGCCAGTCAGACAATTTTCTACCCATGCTTGTATCTTTCCTGTAGTAACACAGGCTGTGATTTTGCTAAGCAGCCCTATTGTGGCACCTTGTCAAAGGCCTTCTGAAAATCTAAATAAACAAATCCACTGATTCTCCCTGCCAGTTACTTCCTCAAAGAATTCCAACATATTTGTCAGGCAAGACTTGCCTTTGAGGAATTGATATTTACTTTAGCCTATTTTCTCATGTGCTTCCAAGTACCCTGAAACATCTCCCTTAATAATAGACTCCAACATCTTCCTAACCACTTAAGTCAGGCTAACTAGCCTACAATTTCCTTTCTTCTGCCTCTTTCCTTTCTGAAAGAGTGGAATGACATTTGCAATTTTCCAGTTCTCCAGAACCACTGCAGAATTGGTATTGTTTTACCCACAACAAACACATCTGAGACCTGAATCTAGTGAGTCTTGAAAGATCATTACTAACGCCTCCACAATCTCTTCAGCTACCTCTTTCAGAACCCTGGTAGTAGTCCATCTGGTCCAGGTGACTTATCTACCTTCAGACCTTTCAGCTTCCCAAGCATCTTCTCCTTAGTAATAGCAACAACATTCGCTCCTGCCCCCTGACATGTTTGAAGTTCTGGCATACGGCTAGTGTCTTCTACGGTGAAGACTGACACAAAATACTTATTAAGTGCATCCATTATTTCTTTGCCCCCCATTGCTACTCCTCCACTGTCATTTTCTAAACCATCATCTTGGCTTTTAGTTGCTCAATCTTCTAATCTCCCACTAATTTTTGCTATACTATTAGCCCATTTTTGCTTTTATGTTGTCCTTGCCTTGTCAGCCACATTTGCCTCATCCTCTCTTTAGAATACTTCATCTTCGGAATGTATCTATCCTGTGCCTCCCAAATGGCCCGCAGCTATTCCAACCATTGCTGTTCTGTCATCATCCTTGCCAGTGCCTAATCAATTTTGGCCAGCTCCTCTCTCATACCTCTGTAATTCCCTTAACTCCACTGGAATAATGATACATCTGACTTTATCTTCTCACTCTCAAAATGCAGGGTGAATTCTATTATGATCACTGTCTCCTAAGAGCTCCTTTACCCTAAGCTCCCTAATCAAATCTGGTTCATTACACAACATTCAATCTAGAATTGCCTTTCCCTAGTGGGTTCAACGACAAGCTGCTCTAAAAAGCTATCTCGTAAGCATTCTACAAATTCCCTCTCTTGGGATCCAGAGGCAACCTGATTTTCTCAATCTACCTGTATATTGAAATGACTATCATAATATTGCCCTTATTACATGCCTTTCTTGCTGGAATTTATATCCCACATCCTGGCTACTGTTTGGGGGCTTGTAAACAATTCCCATCAGGGTCTTTTCACCATACAGCTTTTTTTTTCACTCTACCCATAAGGATTCTACATTGTCCAATCCTGTATTCTCTTTCTAAGGATTTTATTTCATTTTTTTTAAACCAGCAGAGCAACCCCACCCCCTCTGCCTACCTGCCTGTCCATTTGATACAAAATGTATCATAGAATAGTACAGCACAGTACAGGCCCTTCGGCCCACAATGCTGTGCCAACCCTTAAACCCTGCCTCCCATATAACCCCCCCCCACCTTAAATTCCTCCATATACCTGTCTAGTAGTCTCTTAAATTTCACGAGTGTATCTGCCTCCACCACTGACTCAGGCAGTGCATTCCACGCACCAACCACACTCTTGAGTAAAAACCCTTTCTCTAATATCCCTCTTGAACTTCCCACCCCTTACCTTAAAGCCATGTCCTCTTGTATTGAGCAGTGGTGCCCTGGGGAAGAGGTGCTGGCTGTCCACTCTATCTATTCCTCTTAATATCTTGTATACCTCTATCATGTCTCCTCTCATCCTCCTTCTCTCCAAAGAGTAAAGCCCTAGCTCCCTTAATCTCTGATCATAATGCATACTCTCTAAACCAGGCAGCATCCTGGTAAATCTATTCTGCACCCTTTCCAGTGCTTCCACATCCTTTCTATAGTGAGGCGACCAGAACTGGACACAATACTCCAAGTGTGGCCTAACCAGAGTTTTATAGAGCTGGATCATTACCTTGCGACTCTTAAACTCTATCCCTCGACTTATGAAGGCTAACACCCCATAAGCTTTCTTCACTACCCTATCTACCTGTGAGGCAACTTTCAGGGATCTGTGGATGTGTACCCCCAGATCCCTCTGCTCCTCCACACTACCAAGTGTTCTACTATTTACTTTGTACTCTGCCTTGGAGTTTGTCCTTCCAAAGTGTATCACCTCACACCTCTCTGGGTTGAACTGCATCTGCCACTTCTCAGCCCACTTCTGCAACCTATCAATGTCTCTCTGCGACAATCCTCTACACTATCCACAACACCACCAACCTTTGTGTTGTCTGCAAACTTGCCAACCCACCCTTCTACCCCCACATCCAGGTCATTATTAAAAATCATGAAAAGTAGAGGTCCCAGAACTGATCCTTGTGGGACACCACTAGTCACAACCCTCCAGTCCGAAAGTACTCCCTCCACCATGACCCTCTGCCTTCTGCAGGCAAGCCAATTCTGAATCCACCTGGCCAAACTTCCCTGGATCCCATGCCTTCTGACTTTCTGAATAAGCCTACCCTGTGGAACCTTGTCAAATGCCTTACTAAAATCCATATAGATCACATCCACTACACTACCCTCATCTATATGCCTGGTCACCTTCTCAAAGAACTCTATCAGGTTTGTTAGACACGATCTGCCCTTCACAAAGCCATGTTGACTGCCCCTGATCTGACCATGTTTCTCTAAATGTCCATAGATCCTATCTCTAAGAATCTTTTCCAACAACTTTCCCACCACAGACGCAAGGCTCACTGGTCTATAATTACCCGGACTATCCCTACTACCTTTTTTGAACAAGGGGACAATATTTGCTTCCCTCCAATCCTCAGGTACCATTCCTGTGGACAACAAGGACATAACGATCCTAGCCAGAGGCTCAGCAATCTCTTCCCTCGCCTCGTGAAGCAGCCTGGGGAATACTCCGTCAGGCCCTGGGGACTTATCCATCCTAATGTATTTTAACAACTCCAACACCTCCTCTCCCTTAATATCAACATGCTCCAGAACATCAACCTCACTCATATTGTCCTTCGATGTTAAGCTCCCAACTATGAGCCACGACTCAGTGATGCCCATAATATCATACCTGCCAATTTCTAACTGCGTTACAAGATCTATCTTATTCCGCATACTGCATGCAATGAAGTGTAACACCCTCAGTCCTGTATTCATCACCCTTTTCGATTTTGCCCCATGTTGCACTTCACCTCATCCCACTTACTGCAACTTTGCCCTATCATCTACCTGTCCTTCCTGACAGTCTCACTATACAGTGCATCAACTTGTATACCAACTGCCCTATCCTCAGCCCTATCACTCCAGGTCTCAACAACACCCCCCACCCCCCCGTCAAATTAGTTTGAACAGTTCCACCAGCTCTAGCAAACCTGCCCACAAGGATATTGGTCCCCATTGGGTTCAGGTATAACCTGTCCTTTAGGTCATACCTTCCCCGGAAGAGATCCCAATGATCCAGAAAGCTCCAATCCTGCCCTCTGTATCAGTTCCTCAACCACTCATTCATCTGTACTATCATCCTGTTCCTGCCCTAGCACATTGCACTGGGAGTAATCCAGAGAATACCACCTTGGAGGTCTTGCTCTTTAGCCTCTTGCCTAACTCCCTATACTCTCCCTGTACATAGGACCTCTTCCTCCTTTCTACCCATGTCATTGGTTCCAATGCACACAATGACCTCTAACTTGAAAAGATCTAGATGATCTTGAGAATCTTCTGCAGCTACTCTCAGATATTCTGGACCTAGCACCTGGAAGGCAACCCACCATCCTGGCTTCTCTTTTGCCGCCACAGAATCTGGGGTCCATCCCCCTCCCTATCAAGTCTCCCATTTTGCCTGACTTTACCCTTTCCTGTTGAGCTCCAGAGCTGGCCACAGAGCCACTGGGCTGGCTGCTATTGCTGCATCCTGATAGGTCCTCTCCCCCGAGCAATACCCTAAGGGGTTGCTTGTTGCTTGGGGGAATAGTCACAGGGGGAACCCTGCACTGACTGGTTACACCCCTTACTTCTGGTGGTCATCCATCAACTATCTGAAGCCTGCACTCCTGGTGTAACCACCTCAGTAAAAGCCTCATCTATGAAGTAATCCACCTTCTGGATGGTCCAGAGTGCATCCAGCTCCAGTTCCTGGACCTTATCAACGGGAGCTGAAATTGGGTGCACTCCTCATCATCAGAGAGACCATTAGACTTCAGCATCTTGCCAATAACAAATGTAAATTCAGTCCACATACATAGCTTCCTACCTTCCACTTCATTCATTGCTACGCACATCTTGAAAAAAACTTCCATTTTTGCAAGCAGCTCTCTGGTTGCAGTTATTTGTCTGCCTCTAGGCCCATTTGTTTCTCTAATACCTTTCACCTCTTGATATGAGTTGTTACAAGTTCCTCCATGCTATTGGAAAGTAGGCCATCTATTATCACTGGAATATTTGCAGTATCCTCCATTATGAAGACTGATGAAAAATATTTGTTTAAAGTTACTTGTTTCCCATTACTCCCCCAGTCCTGCCCTCTAATGGTCCTGTACTTCTGTGCCTTCGTCATTTTTATATATCCCTGGAATTCTGTTGTTTATTTTGATTTCAATTTTCTCTGTCCTTATTAATTTTTTTAGTCTCTAGCAACTGGTTCCTGAAAAATTCCTAGCCTTCTGGTCTACACTAGCTGTTGCCATTTTTTGATTCACTTCTTCTGTCGACCTACTTTGTTAACCATATTTTTTTTATTGAGTCCCTCTTTCCAACTATCTACAATAGATTTTTGTTGAGCATTAGGAATTATTTGAAAAGTGTTCATCTACTAACATTTCACTTAGGCTACTTTCCCAGTCTAGACAGCGTATTTCATACCTTTGTAAATGCTCTTATTCAACTTGAGGACATTGCTTTTGGACTAGAGGTTGCTTGCCCTCAAATTGTAACTTTTATAATCATTCTTCATTAAATGTCTTATGAATCCCATCTCATTGTGCTTGATCATATTTAAAACAGTCTGTTTTGGATTGGTTCTACAACACATTATTCTAAGAAACAATCCCTGGTGCACCCCGTAAATTTCTCTTCTATGATAGATACCCTTGCCATTTAGCAGATAAAAATCATCTCTTTTATTTGCCATTGCCTACTTACATGGCTTTGATATTTCTCCATTTATGCTTTGTTCTACTGATAGGCAACCTTTTTGCAGCCTATAGATTTCTCCAATCTGTACCATCTTTCCTCTGCTATTCCTTACTCCACATTTTGATTCACTTCTTCTATATTCCTATTTGCCACTGCACCAATGCATTCCTTGATTAACAAAGCCACCCATTTCTTTTCTATTTATAGACTTCTCCAATCTGTACCATCTTTCCTCTGCTATTCCTTACTCCACATTTTGATTCACTTCTTCTATATTCCTATTTGCCACTGCACCAATGCATTCCTTGATTAACAAAGCCACCCATTTCTTTTCTATTCTTGCCTATTCATTTGGAATATCAAAGAACCTGGACCATTGAGTTCCCAGCACAAGTTACTCTGAACCATGTCACTTATATCTATTAAGTCAAATTATTTGCTACTAATTGCGCTGTCAACTCATCTACCTTGTTCCAAATTCAGTTAAAGAGTCTTTTCACATTTTTTTTTAAACTTTCTAATCATCTTCAAGTTGTATTCATTTCCTACCACACATATGCTTATTTTTAATCCCATCATATTTTGATTTTTAAACCTTCCCTTCACTATCTTGTGCTACTGCTCCCTCATTTCCTTTGAGTGAACACCCTGCCACTAGAAAACTACACTCATGAGATTAGTTTAAAGCCCTGCACACTACTCCACTTCTGCAATCTGACAGACACGGGCCCCAGCACAAAGGGTTTTATGCCTTTATTTCACTATTTCTAAACTCAACCTATGCTGATTCTAATTCTGCGTCATCACCTGCCAACCACGATTATTTCTCACCGCCGCACTGATCTTCTCCTCTTCTACCATGCTGCCCATGCTTCCTAAATGGTGAATGGCCTACAAAATGTCATTCCCAGCTTGCCTACCACATCTTGGTAAAGCCAACTTGATCAAACCCATTAACTTTTATTCACGTCCTGAATTCATTTACTTTTTTGTGAGTGCTACAATGTCTTTAATTTTGTCATTTTAACATATTTCCGTACATTGTAAACATTTCCATTATTTACAATAAAACTGATAATCTAATCTTTGTTGCTTGGAAATCCCACGGTTCTTTAACCTGACTCACTAAATGGTACATTGAATCATCCTCAAAAGCCAGGCGGCGTCAATGTCATATCAGCAAGTACATGTATGCACACGTTCAATGAAAAGCTTACCTGCAGCAGTATTACAGGCACATAACATCAGATAAGCAACGTTCTGAAGTCTAAAGTTAACATAAATTAAGCAAATTGCTATCCCAGATCTGCTGTTTTGGAATGTTCAGCCATAACACCTAGAAGGTGGACCTAGAGCAGGGTCCATTCAGAGTGTGGGTAGGGCATTTGGAAAACCCAATGCTTGGAGTGTGGGCAGGGGTCTGGAAATCAATTTGTTTAATCTCCAGTCATACAAGCTAAAACATATAAACTGAAATTCAGAGTTATGTTTGCTCTGCTCTCTCTGAACTCACCAGAACTTCCTTCAAAATAACTGGGCTCACTGTAAAATTCATCATACTAATATGCAAAATGTTAAAAACAAAACTAAAATTAAAGCATTTTAAGATAATTGGAGTAACATCCAACAACCCAGAAAAGATTCTTAGGATGCTGGATTATAGATTGGCTTTTACCCAATTTTTTTCACTTGCTACTTCTCCAACTTCCCTCTTTTGGCTTTATTTCACTACTACCCAGATTCACTTTAATGTTCCCACACGTTGCCAAGCTTGTTTAAATCTTCACAATGGCATTAGCAAAGCCATCTGCAGGGATAGTGATTTTGGCTCTGCTGAGGTGCAACCAGTTTGCCTACAGGTGAAAAGTAAAAATCTAGGTCTTGCATTGGCACTGAACAGCGCCATATTTTACAAACAAGCTCTCATTTCCCTTTAGAGTAGAAATAAAACCGCGAAAGAGGAAAAGGATCCTGTAAGTGGTTGAAAGTGAGCACAATATAACACAGATAAGACGAAGTTTTGTCCCTAGCCTTAATAAGAAATTGCACCATCATTATTCCACGTGGCTCAGTGTAAAGGAATTGGAGCTGGCATAGCTTGCCTCATGCTATGATAATCAATTCTCATGCACAATAAACTTTTATACACATTTACAGTGAAGTATTTGCACAATTACCTGACACATCGGTTTTCCGGACTTGCTCCATACTTTTGATAGCAATTTGAAACTGCATATGGTTCTATCTCATAAATGAGCCCATCAGAGTCTTCGACACTGGATGAATTTTTCCAATCAAAATTTGGGCTTATATTTTCATATTTAGAATGTAATTTTGCTTTAGAATTCCCTGGGCGATCTTTTTTCAGGTCAATACAAGACTCTTGCTGAACAGCAAAATTATTTGCCCGTTTAGAGAGATTTTTAGGCTTGTGGTCCTTTGCCATTCGGAGACAAGAATCTGCAGAATGTGCTTTTGTCGGTCTTTTCTTTCGATCACCTATCTGCAACCCTGGAATACACTGATGGTCATCTTGGTGGTTTTTT
Organism: Mobula birostris; assembly: GCF_030028105.1. Lineage (NCBI taxonomy): Eukaryota > Metazoa > Chordata > Chondrichthyes > Myliobatiformes > Myliobatidae > Mobula > Mobula birostris. The sequence continues at coordinate 59,778,029 of NC_092392.1, forward strand.
CCTGAATCATGTACAGATGACATGCTGTCTAGTGAACAGCTGCCTTTTGACAAAAGTTTCTGAAAGTCATTCTTCACCTTATTAGCAGATAGCTTTACAGCAAGGATCCTCTTAAATGAATTTTTCTTTGAAACCTCTTTTGTAGACTTTTCTGGCTTTTCAGTATCTGCAGATGACAAAGATTTAGCCCTTGGCTTTGCAGTAAGTTCTTCATCATTTTGTGAATTACTAGGTACTGCCACTGTGGTAGGACTCTGTGGGAAAGGCAAAATCGGATGTGCAAGTTTCCATATAGGTTTCTCGCTTGGACAAATTGCTTCATGCTCTTTAGTGTACAAATCAGTATCTCTGCTTAATAATCTGTTAAGTCCCTCTTTTGTATTATTCTCCAGTGCTCTACTTGCATCGTTAGGACTACTTGTTGGTACATCTCTTCTAACTGTAACAGCTGTAGGCATGCTGTGACGCTGTGGTTTTTTGGGAATGGGCTTTGGAGAAATGCTCATCTTAGTAGTTTCTTCACTGGTAGTTTCTTTTTTGAAGTCTGAACCGGTTTCATTGTTTGACTCAGGCTGTGTCTGAGCAAATGACAAACCGAGATGCTTTGGCAAACTCATAGAGACTGAACTATTTCGAATAAAACTGCTCTTTGCATCTGCTGGCAATGTTCTGTTGCCATTTTCCAAGTCTTTCTTTATTTGTTCAATTTTACTTTTATTCTGCAAGTCTGAAGATATCCTGAATTCAGGAAGAGAGCCCAGGCATGGATCTATGGAGGATACACTACTTTGACCACAAGATTCTTTTGCTTGATTAGACTCAGCACTATTTTCATGACAGGATGTGTTAGCAGTCTGATTTGAATTATTATACCTGGAGACAGTGGGAACAAATGATTTCTTGGTATCTAAAGTACTTTCATCTGAAGTTCTGGAAAAAGAATCAGTACGTGTCACTTTGGGACCCACTGTAATTTCTGCACAGTCATCTATACACTTTTGCCTGGTAAGGCCAATCAGACGTGCTGCTTTTGGCTTTGGCATAGGGACTGGTTTGGAGCAGGGTGCTGAGTTGGATGTTGAAGCTGTAATTAAGTTAGAATCCTGAAAAATCAACTTATCCTTTTCATCAACTGCAAGAACAACTTTCGCCTGGCGCTCATGCATTCTCTCAATGTGGTCAGTACCCAAAGATTGGCAACTTGTCTCACTTTTCATCACTGCACGATAATTGGCAATTTTAATTTCATTGCCTTTTCCTGTACTTTTGGAACTTCTTAGATTTTGATCAGCACTGAAGAGTTCACTTTGCCCATTGTTGCTATTGAGCAATTTAACATCTCCATCACCATGTGCATCCTTCTGTCTTGGAAGGTAATTATTTGGTGTTACAACCTGAGTTAAGACATCCTTAGATTTCTGTTCCAGGAAGCAAGTTTTGCTAATTACCTGGTGTTTGTTGACAATATCACTATGCTGAGTCTCGGACCTGTGCTTTGCCCGAGGAGAATATTTTGTTTGGTCATATTTTTTGTTAGGTTCCAAAGTTTTCAGTTTGCCTAAATGCTCAATGACTGTTTTGGTTTTACAGGTATTTTCACCATTTATATATTTGTGTTCACATTCACTTTTACATAAGCAGTTTGATATGATGTACTGACCAGCCAATTCACAATCTCCTCTCTGCATTCCATCACCGTCTTCAGAAACAGGATACTTTGCTTTTTCACACAATTCACCTTTAATTTCCTCTGACCACTTATAATTTTGCAGTGGTGTTGGTTTCACTTCAGCCACTGGTGTGATTTTTGGCAATACTGGTTTTGGTGCTAGTGCTGGCTTTGATCCCTTTTGTACTGATAAAGAATCCAAAATGATAACATCTGGTTTTGGTGCAACTGGAGGAGGTGGCGGCTTCTTGACCAACACAAATCGAGGTTTAGGGGCCACTGGAGGCTTCTTTATTTCTGCAAGATAAAAGATAAACATCAGAACAAATCTATTTTGTACATAGCTATAACCAAGTTAAAAATGGCAAATTTATATGTTTTGGAAGAGCAAAGAATAAAAAGTGGATTCTGATTAATTGGGACACATCGAGACCAGTACATTTTAATCCAATTAAGCTGCTGCCTCAATTAGCTGAAGTTTCATGGAAATAATTAACAAGGAATTTAAAAAAAACACAAACTACCCTTCAACTGAGTAACACATTATAGAAACATAGAAAATAGGTGCAGGAGTAGGCCATTCGGCCCTTCGAGCCTGCACCGCCATTTATTATGATCATGGCTGATCATCCAACTCAGAACCCCGCCCCAGCCTTCTCTCCATACCCCCTGATCCCCGTAGCCACAAGGGCCATATCTAACTCCCTCTTAAATATAGCCAATGTACTGGCCTCAACTGCTTCCTGTGGCAGAGAATTCCACAGATTCACCACTCTCTGAGTGAAGAAGTTTTTCCTAATCTCGGTCCTTGTAAATGAAATACAGAACTAATTAGAACATTACCAATACTAGTACAGTACTATAAAACTGATTGGTTTCCTAATAGTTATCGACAGAGGAATTCATCCAGTGTACCCTGCCGTGTTCTTTTGCTTGACTGTAAATGAACAAAATCAGCCGCAGCCGCCTAACGCAGATAATGGACTGCCTTCATAAAAAGCCATCGACAATTGCATCCACCAAATCTTCATTTTCATTGCAATATTTAAGATGATTGTTGATACCTTCAAATTCTTTGTAGTTCCTAACTTGTTGAAGTAGTACAATTATTTCATTTTCACTGCCAGCCATTTCTGGCATCTCCAAGCCTGAATGCTTGAAACTGCAGTGAGCAAAACAGTTTTGAATTGTCTTACTGCTTATTTCTCACCAACTATCAGTGACAAAAATCACTGCTTTATGAACACAAACACAAGGAAGTGATGCTATTTAAAAACTGTAAGTAGGGTGTAGTAACTAATGACCATGCAAGCGCATGCAACAGTGATAAAGTTTTAAGGGAATTGGGAAGTCTCAGATTCCTGTAAATAATGGTTAAAGTTGAATCTGTGTATTCTGGTTTGAGAATGGCTGCAGTTTGAGCAGCTGTTGTCCCCTGACTTTTCACACCTTTTGGTTTCATGTTTAAATTTCAACTTTGGGTTAAGTACCGACTATGTCTGTAACTGCAGTATATTTAAATAATGTCTCACAGTCGCTTCTTTGAAGCAGGATGAGGGTTAAAGCTCACACAGACCCATAAAAGACATCTCCTAGTTTTCACACATTTTGGTTTCGACAAAGGGTGGACGTAAGGCAGGACCTTCCTTACATTCCTTTCTTAATTTCAGTAGTCTCTTATCTAAATGATTAAATTCTGCTCTATTTGAGTAGCCGGAATGTCTGTTGATCTGACTGTTCTTTTGTATTGAGATATTAAAGGATCAATCTGTCCTGCTAACATGTAAACACTGAGGCTACGTCCGCACTACACCGGATAATTTTGAAAAGCCGGTTTTGAGTAAAAATGACAGGCATCCACACTAGGTGTTTTTCAAAATATCTCCGTCCACATTAGGCGAATATTTGGGCGAATCTCTTCTACCGGGCACACATAAGACACACAGAAAACAAGCGAAGAGGAAACTGTATACTTGGTGCACATTTGTCCAGTTACAGACTAGAAAAACTTTAAAGGAATTGCTCTTGGCTCTCATGCAGGAGGACTTAAAACTCATAAAAAAACAAATACTGGAGCGTATGGAGGCAACCGACAGGGAGTTCACTGACAGTATGACTCGGCTGACGAACATTAAACTGACTATCTCTGTTGCATTAATAAAGCACTTTGTTAAATGTATAAAACATGTCTGCATCAGTGTTATCTTCTATTTCCATACAATGTTACATTAGGCTGTTATAGAAACATAGAAAATAGGTGCAGGAGTAGGCCATTCGGCCCTTCGAGCCCGCACCGCCATTTATTATGATCATGGCTGATCACCCAACTCAGAACCCTGCCCCAGCCTTCCCTCCATACCCCCTGATCCCCGTAGCCACAAGGGCCATATCCAACTCCCTCTTAAATATAGCCAATGAACTGGCCTCAACTGTTTCCTGTGGCGGAGAATTCCACAGATTCACCACTCTCTGTGTGAAGAAGTTTTTCCTAATCTCGGTCCTAAAAGGCTTCCCCTTTATCCTCAAACTGTGACCCCTTGTTCTGGACTTCCCCAACATCGGGAACAATCTTCCTGCATCTAGCCTGTCCAATCTCTTTAGGATTTTATACGTTTCAATCAGATCCCCCCTCAATCTTCTAAATTCCAACGAGTACAAGCCCAGTTCATCCAGTCTTTCTTCATATGAAAGTCCTGCCATCCCAGGAATCAATCTGGTGAACCTTCTTTGTACTCCCTCTATGGCAAGGATGTCTTTCCTCAGATTAGGGGACCAAAACTGCACACAATACTCCAGGTGTGGTCTCACCAAGGCCTTGTACAACTGCAGTAGTACCTCCCTGCTCCTGTACTCAAATCCTCTCGCTATAAGTGCCAGCATACCATTCGCCTTTTTCACCACCTGCTGTACCTGCATGCCCACTTTCAATGACTGGTGTATAATGACACCCAGGTCTCGTTGCACCTCCCCTTTTCCTAATCGGCCACCAGTCAGATAATAATCTGTTTTCCTATTTTTGCCACCAAAGTGGATAACTTCACATTTATCCACATTAAATTGCATCTGCCATGAATTTGCCCACTCACCCAACCTACCCAAGTCACTCTGCATCCTCCTCACAGCTAACACTGCCACCCAGCTTCGTGTCATCCGCAAACTTGGAGATGCTGCATTTAATTCCCTCATCCAAGTCATTAATATATATTTTAAACAACTGGGGTCCCAGCACTGAGCCTTGCAGTACCCCACTAGTCACTGCCTGCCATTCTGAAAAGGTCTATTGTCAGAGAAGTACTTGCATAAATAGGTAAACCACCTTCATACAAGGACAGAAAACACAGCAAAGTGAGCATACTTATTTATTCAGTAAGTTATGGGTCAAAGTATTTGGTGAATACATTTCTAACTCTTCTGGCTTCAGTCTCGTTGCCGTCTGTTCTGAAATTGTTAGGTTATGTGGGGGGTTGCGTTCAAGAAAATAACGAAATGCCATGCTGTTCCAGCACGTCATGACAGCATTTTTAAGTAGTCAAAAAAGCTTACTTTACAATTTAACTCTCACCCCATTCACACCGACTGCATGTTATAACAGCCGTACGGCAGTGCTTGCGCAGTACCAAGCAGAAGTAGAAAAAAGCATTGTTGTTGTGGTGTTGTCATGACAACGTTTTTAAATCTCTCCGTTTACCCCATACACACTATAAAGGATATTAGGCGTTTTCAGATTTATTCACTCTGGAGACAGTTTCTGAAAATCTCCGTTTTCGGGGGATGAAAACGCCACTTCAGTGTGGACGGAGGGTCAAAATGAAGAGGAAAAGCTTCGTTTTCAAAATTATCCGGTGTAGTGTGGACGTAGGCTGAGTGTCCAGACAAGGACATGCAGGATGTGAGAATTAATTACACTCTGTTCTCTGTTTACCTCTGCCTGATGTGATTAAGTATTCTTTGTCAAATACATTTACCTCTGTCTTATATGATTAAGTGTCCTTTGTCTCAGACTATCACTGTTACTAGGCTTTCGTGACAAGGATGATATAAAAAACTGTATCTCTGTGTTTCGACAGAGAGACTTCCGTAGCTGACTCTGTGAGTGCAGATGGAGGGTTCTCTCTCGCGGCTCGCTACTGATAAAGGTGGAAAAGAATCAACTGTGGTACTTGTTTCATCACATCAGGTTGATCACCACTGACAATTGTCGCTAGTTAGAAACTGTTATGCAATAGTCTCCTGTCCCAATTAAGCGGCATGGTGTCCCAAATAAACAAAAGGAATCCCGCCTATCTTCTCAATTATTTTTTGTTATTTAAGAAGTGTCCCAAATAAGTAGCTGCCCTGATCAACCAGGCCCAATTAACTGGAACCCACTGTACGTAATTACACAAGTAACTGAAACAATTACAGTTACTTGGAACAGGTTTTAGCAACTTTGGCAGTTTTATTAAAATAAGTGCAACATATAGACATGCACCCATGAAAAAGTGAGCTTGAGTTGATGAAGAGATGATAAAAGAGGGAAGTAAAGCACAAGAGCATGCAGAAGAAAGGTTGAAGATCAGAAGAGGGCAAAGAATACATTCAAACAGCACAAACAATGGAAGGAATAAGAGACAAGGCAAATACGAGTTGAAAGACAAATAAAAGATATAGAACATATGTCTGGCAAAGAGGTGAAAAAAAACTGAGGGAAGAGTTAATAGCTAGAAGGGTAGTTGGTTAAACAGCCAAAAGCACAAGGATTAGTTTTACAGCCAAACAAAATTTGAAAGCAGAACAAAAAACTTGCAAGAATTTTATAAAGTTTGACAGAATTAATCACATTTTCACAGCCAATATCAGTATTTTGGTTAAGCGTTTATTTTTCCCTCTAAATTGATAGGACTTTAAGAGGCAAGAAGAGATTGCTGGGGTCTTGACAGAAATTTCTGTAACATCCTTAGCTGCAGACAAGGTCCCACAGGCCTGGAGAACAGCCAATGCTGTTCCTTTGTTTAAGGAGGTCAACAAAGCAGGAAATTACAGGCTGACAAGCTTACATAAGTGGTAGGGAAATTACTGGGAAGATCCAGTTACATTTGGAAAAGCATAAACTTGTTAAGGATAACCAGAATGGCTTTGTATACAGAAGGTCACATCTTACAAACTCGACTGAGCTTTCTGATGTTACAAAGGTGATTGATGATAGCAGGAAGTTGGCGTTGTGTACATGGGGACTTCAGTAAAACTTTAATAAAAGTTTTGATAAGCTCCGTCATGGTAGGCTGATCCAGAAGATTAAGGTGCTTACACTTTTGTAGACTGGATCCAAAACTAGCTTAGTCACTTAAGACAGAGGGGCGTTATTCTAACAGGAGGTCTGTGACCAGTGATATCCTGCAAAGATGAATGGTGTGACTTTTGTTATTTGCGATAATATATGATTTGGAAAAAATATAAATTGTCTGGTTAGTATGTTTGCAGATGACAGAGTTGTGGATATTGAAGAAAACAGTTAAATGATACAACAGGGTACAGACCAACAGAAATGTGGGCAGATAAATAGCAGAAACAGTTTAATCTAGACAAGTGTGAGGTGTTGCACTTTTGATAGTCAAATGTAAGAGGAATGTATATAGTAAAAGACTGAATGCTTAGGAGCAATGAAATATGGAGTGATTTCTATAGTTTCCTGAAAATGGCAACAAAAAGTTAAAGTGTAAAGATGATGTATAGCATACAGTCCTTGCCTTTATTGGTCAGGCTTTTGAGTATAGAAGGTGGAAAGTCATGCTACTAACGTATAAACCTTTAGTTATGTCACACCTGTATACAGTTCTGGTCACTGCATTAGCTGAAGGGTGTGCAGCCTTTGGAGAGCTTACAGATGTTCAAAGTGGTTGCCCAAATTAGACAGTATTAGGTTACAAGGAGAGAATGGACAAACTCCAACTGTTTTCTTTCTGGAGTGTTCAAGTCTGAAGGGAAATTGTATTGTTGAAGTGGAAATACAGTGCATTCTGGTTAATTGAGCCATTGGTTAATCAGAGCAGCTGCTCATTTAGGACATCTCTTGAAGAACACAAACTAATCAAGAAAATAGCTGCTAATCCCTTCATTTATTTGGGACATTATGCTACTTAATTTGGACAGCAGACTGTTGCCAAACAGTTTCTAATGACCGTGCACTTGTATGGCCATTAGACACAACACAACACTTAGAGTGAATCATTTTTAAAGTGGCATCAGTTGCATGTGTTTGTGTTATGCTATCATTTTCGGCTGATAGATTGATTCAAAAAGCAGAGATTTTTGCAAATATTGTTTTTCTATTTTGACTTTAAAAAATTTCAGACCCTTGCCAAGATGCCATGGAAAGATTTAACCCTGGCCCCCAAAAATATTATAAGACCATAAGATATAGGAACAGAAATAGGACATTCAGCCCATCAAGTCTACTCAGCCATTCAATCATGGGCTGATCCAATGCTTCCAGTCATCTCCACTCCCCTGCCTTCTCCCCATACCCTTTGATGCCCTGGCTAATCAAGAACCTATCTATCTCTGCTTTAAATGCACCCAATAACTTGGCCTCCACAGCCGCTCGTGGCAACAAAATTCACAGATCTACCACCCTCTGACTAAAGTAATTTCTCTGCATCTGTTCTATATGGACACCCTTCAATCCTGAAGTCGTGCCCTCTTGTCCCAGACTCCCCTACCATGGGAAATAACTTTGCCATATCTAATCTGTTCAGGCCTTTTAACATTCAGAATGTTTCTATGAGACCACCCCCCCCCCCCCCATTCTCCTGAACTCCAGGGAACACTGCCAGACGTTCCTCATAGGGTAACCCTTTCATTCCTGGAATCATTCTCGTGAATCTTCTCCGAACCCTCTCCAATGTCAGTATATCCTTTCTAAAATAAGGAGCCCAAAATTGCACACAATACTCCGTGTGGTCTCACGAACACCTTATAGAGCCTCAACATCACATCCCTGCTCTTATATTCTATATCTCTAGAAATAAATGCCAACATTGCATTTGCCTTCTTCAACACCGACTCAACCTGGAGGTTAACCTTTAGGGTATCCTGCACAAGGACTCCCAAGTCCCTTTGCATCTCTGCATTTTGAATTCTCTCCCCATCTAAATAATAGTCTGCCAGTTTATTTCTTCCACCAAAGTGCATGACCATACACTCTCCAACATTGTATTTCATTTTCCACTTCTTTGCCCATTTCCCTAAACTATCTACGTCTCTCTGCAGGCTGTCTGTTTCCTCAATACTACCCACTCCTCCACCTATCTTTGTATCATCGGCAAATTTAGCGACATATCCATTACTCCGTAGTCCAAATCATTGACACACATTGTAAAAAGCAGCAGCCCCAACACCCACCCCTGTGGAACTCTACTAGTAACTGGTAGGCAGCCAGAATAGGATCACTTTATTCCCTCTCTCTGTATTCTGCCGATCAGCAATGCTCCACCCATGCTAGTAACTCCCTTGTAATTCCAAGGGATCTTATCTTGCTAAGCAGCCTCATGTGCGGCACCTTGTCAAAGGCCTTCTGAAAATCCAAGTACACCACATCTACTATATCTCCTTTGTCTACGCTGCTTGTAATTTCCTTGAAAAATTGCAGTAGGTTAGTCAGGCAGGATTTTCCTTTCAGGAAACCATGCTGGCTTTGGCCCGCCTTGTCATGTGCCTCCAGATACTCCGTAATCTCATCCCTAACAATCGATTCCAACAACTTTCCAACCACTGATGTCAGGTGCTACCTCCCACCCTTCTTAAATAGTGGAGTAACACTTAAAATTTTCCAGTCATCTGGTACAATGCCAGAATCTATCAATTCTTGAAAGATCATTGTTAGTACCTCCGCAATTCTCCAGCTACTTCCTTCAGAACCTGAAGGTGCATTCCATCAGGTCCAGGAGATTTATCTACCCTCAGACTATTAAGCTTCCTGAGCACCTTCTCAGTCGTAATTTTCACTGCACATACTTCACTTCCCCAACACTCCTGAATGTCCAGCCTACTGCAGATGTTTTGTTTTCCACTGTGAAGACTGATGCAAAATATGCATTCAGTTCCTCTGCCATCTCTGCGTCTCTCATTACAATATCTCCAGTGTTATTTTCCTATTGGTCCTATATCTACCCTCAACTCTCTTTTCCCCTTTATATACTTAAAAAAGCTTTTAGTAACTTCTTTGATATTAGTCGCCAGCTTCCTTTCATAATTCATCTTTTCCTTCCAAATGGCCTTCTTAGTTTCCTTCTGCAAGTTTTTAAAAGCTTCCCAATAGTTTCCCACTAGCTTTGGCTTCCTTGTATGTCCTCTCTCTTCTTTTACTTTGAATCTCACCTCACCTCAGCCTTGGTAGTGTCCTTCTTCCACTCGAAAAGTTTTCTTCTTATTTGGAGTATATTTGTCTTGCACTTCCCTCATTTTTCACAGAAATTCCAGCCATTGCTGCTCTGCTGTCCTTCCAGCTATTGTCCCTTTCCAGTCAACTTTGGCTAGTTCCCTTCTCACGCCATTGTAATTTCCTACTTGACCAAATTATTTAAAGCCAGCTGTCTAACATCGTTAGGAGTGCCAGAATCTACAATTGCATGGATGACACATCTGCAAGATAACTTTAAGAATGGGCATTACACAAGGGACAGCTGGGAACATCCTGAAAACAAAGTGTCAGGTGATGATCCAGATACTGAAGAGGACCTCAGTCAATGGTTTTCCATCGTAACTGGACGAAGTGTGCGTGTCAGTGGACTAGTGTTAAAAAAAAACATGTCAGCAGGGCAAAATTTTAAAGCATAAAGATTGCAAAGATCTCAAAGCAACTGATGGTTGGTTATCTTAATGGAAATGTTGGCACCACATTGTATTCAAGAAAGCACATGTTAATAAAGATGGTGCTTATACTGTAAATGCAGAAACATGGAAACCTACAAAACTCCCCAACTTGCCTCAATAATTTTGTGCAGATGATATCTACAATGCCGATGAAACAAGCCTTTTTTTAAATACTGTGCCGCACTGAATAGTTCCCTTGGCTGCAAACATGCAACACTATCAGGTTCAAAGAAAGCAATGATTGCATAATGGATCAATTATCCCCACAAGGTTTCTGACTGTTCGTTTACAGTCAAAAAGAACATGGCAACATACAATGGATGAAATCTTCCATCGATAAATTTTCAGAACTAATACAGTTTTACAATACTGTAGTACTGTTGGTGCTGTACCTTTTTCTGTATTATATTTAAATACATAATTTGTTACTCAGTTAAATGGTAGATTGCCTTTTTAAAAAAAATATAAATACCTTATTAACTACTTCCATTAAAGTTCAGCTAATTGGGCCAAAATGTACTGGTCCTGATGTGTCCCAATTAGCCAGAATCCACTATTTCACATTTCAGTTTTGGACCCTGTGTCAGTTCTGATGAACTGTCTCAGATCTGAAATGTTTATCAGAATTAATATCACAGGCATATGTTGTGAAATTTGTTCACTTTACAGCAGCAGTACAGTGAAATATAAAAATAGTTACATTAAGTATACATACATGTCTTTGAGATAGTTAATTAAAATGAGTAGTGCAAAATAACAGAAATAGAAAAGTAGTGAGGTAGGGTTCATGGGTTCAATGTCCATTCAGACATTGGATGGCAGAGGGGAAGAAGCTGTTCTGGAATTGCTGAGTGAGAGCCTTCAGGCTTCTGTACCTCCTTCCCGACAATAACAGTGTGAAGAGGGCATGTCCTGGGTGGTGGGGATCCCTAATGATGGACACTCCTTCCTAATACATCGCTCCTTGAAGATGTCAGAGGCTGGTACCTATGATGGAGCTGACTAATTTTACAAATTACTGCAACTTGTATCGATCTTGTGCAGTCGTGCCCCCCCCCTCCCCACACCAGACTGTGATGCAGCCAGCCAGAATGCTCTCCACAGTACAGTTGTAGAAGTTTAAGTGTTTTAGTTGACAAACAAAATCTCCTCAAACTCCTAATGAAATATAGTCGCTGACTTTCCCTCATTATAGCTGCAGCAATAATAATATACAGGTTAGGTCCTCAGAGATATTGACACCCAGGAACTTGTGTTCCCTTGTCTTTGCCTTCCTGAGGTCCACAGTCAGCTCTTTGGTCTTGCTGACATTGAGTGCACGACTACTGCTGAGACACCACTCAGCTAACTGCTATATTTTGTTCCTGTACAACCTTTCGTCATCATTTAAAATTCTGCTGACAATCGTCAATATTTTACAGATGGCATTTGAGTTGTGCTTAGCCACACAGTCACGGGTGTAGGAGCAGAGATGTGGGCAAAGCACACATCCCCGTGGAGCATCAGTGTTAATTGTCACCGAGGTGGAGATGTTATTTCCAATCCGCAGAGACTGTGGGCTTCGATTAGGAGTTGAAGATCCAATTGTAGAGGGAGGTACAGAGTCCTAGGTTTCATAGTTTTTCAATCAGTATTATGTTAAGTGCTGAGCTATAGTCAATAAACATCACACTGACGTAGGTATTTGTATTGTTAATGTTTGCCTTTCCACAAATGTTACCTGATCTGCTGAATGGGAGAATGAATCCGCTGGGGAGGATGAGAGACTCAACGGGACGGTCGTATCGGCAATGGCCAGGACAGGAAACACGACTACAAGGAAGCTAAGGCAAACAACACTGACCAGAAAGGAATTCACGGTAAGGTGTCATTGTGGGAAAGTCTGCAAAAACATCAGAGGGCTCAAGATATACCAGAGCAAGTCTAGATGTGGATCAATGGTGATCCAAGTGCAGCGTACAGACTTAGTGTCCGGCAAGACGAAGGAGAATTCCAGCCAGGAAGCACCCCACAGAGCTGAAGATCTCTCCACACTGAGTCGCCTCAGCACCAAACAACAGACCAAGTGAGTTCCTCTTCAGCTATCCCGATCCATTTGTCAAAGAAAGACAGGGTCAAATGGCCTAGATCGTCAGACAACGTCGCCTGGCTGCAGTTCGATGATGATCTAGAAGGCATCCTGGAAGTTGCCTTAGCAGGTCCAGTACACAGAAAGCTCAACTCACTCACAGCCAGAGCATACAATCTAGCAAAGGAACAATTTAGCCCAATGGAACGGAGAAGCCAGCCCGAGTTACCGCGGCAACCAAATAGGAGGGAAAGGGAGGTTCGTCGCTTCAGAAGCGAATTAAAGACACTCGACGAGAGGTTTAAAACCAGCTCACTGGCCGAAAAGGAAGTATCAAGGACTTAACCAGTATGCTGCAGGAAAAGCTGTGCATACTCCGAACAGCGGAACATCTGTGACAGCAAAGAAGGAAGAAAGAGAAAAGGCGAGCGCAGTTTGTGAGAGATCCATTCAGCTTCACCAGGACTCTTCTCAGCCAACAAAAATCTGGTATACTATCCAGCTCGAAGCCAGAGGTAGAGGAGTCCCTGCGGGAGGCACACAGCAACCCACAAAGGGGTCAGGGACTAGGAACCAATCGGGCTGTGCGTAGACCGGAAAAAACCATCAATTGAGCTGAATGTGAAGGAGCCTACATGGCAGGAAATCCAGGACATCATCCGGAAAGCTAAAGCACCAGCTGCCCCAGGCCCAAGCGACATAGCTTATAAGGTGTATAAGAAATGACCAAAGCTTCTTCGGAGGCTGTGGAAGGTCATGAGAAAGATCTGGGCCAAAGGTACTATTCCATCAAGTTGAAAATTGGCAGAGGGATGCTTTATTCCAAAGGAAGAGGGTTCTTCCACAATTGCCCAGTTTAGGGCAATTTCTCTCCTGGATGTGGAATGTAGGATTTTCTTTTCTGTACTCGCAAGAAGGCTGACTTCTTACATGACGCAGAACCGCTATATCAACACATCCATCCAGAAAGGCAGTATTCCAGGCTTTTCGGGGTGTCTGGAACACACCTCAATGATTAGCCATTTGATCCGTGAGGCAAGCAGAAAACAGGCGACCTAACAGTTGTCTGGTTAGACCTAGCGAACGCCTATGGGTCTATTTCACATGACCACTACAACATCCCAGTGGCTATTTGGGACATGATCACCAGCTACCTAGGAGGATTTAAACTCAGATTTACATCAGCCCATTTCACAACTAGTTGGCAGGACCTCCAGAAGGGGGTTCCAACAGAGTGCACCATCTCCCCCATCCTATTTATTATGGGAATGAACCTCCTATTATCAGCAGCAGAACATGTAACCCGCGGCCCGACGCTGGAGTCAGGCATTGTTCAGCCGGCTCTACGAGGATTCATGGACGACATCACTATAACAACTGTGTCACATGTCCAAGCAAGATGGGTATTGGAAACCCTGGACAATGTAGCCACTTGGACGAGGATGTCCTTCAAGGCCAAGAAGTCCAGGTGTATGATGATCAAAAAGGGCACAGTTACTAGCAAGTTTAGCCTCCAAGCTCAGGGTGAGGTCATCCCTTCCATCGAAGATAACCCGATAAAGTGCTTGGGGAAGTGGTTTAATGTGTCACTGACAGATGGGGCCAATGTCACCAATGCTGTGAAGCAGACAGATGAATGGCTGAAGATCGACAAATCCGGACTTCCCAGTAAATTCAAGACCTGGCTGTACCAATTCGGCATTCTGCCCAGGCTTCTCTGGCTCTTCACACTTTATGAGTTCCCCATGACTGCCGTAGAGGGCATCGAGAGGAAAACCAACAAGCACCTGCAGAGATGGTTGGGAGTTCCCCCAAGCTTCTCTTCAGTGGGCCTCTATATTCGATCTGGGCAACTGCAGCTTCCCCTGTCATCTGTTATGGAGGAATTCAAGGTGGCAAAATGCAGAGCCTTATTAAGCTTGAGGGATTCCAATGACATCTTGGTAAAGCAAGCAGGTGTTACAACCGGATCTGGGCACAAGTGGACAGCCAACACAGCTGTGGAGGAGGCAGTGTGTTCTCTGAAGCTGCGAGATATCATCGGCAACCCCTGCATCGGGCAGCAAGGCCTCAGCTCAGTTCACTTCCAGCAGTGGGGAAGGAAACACAAGCATAAGGAACAGGCGAGACATGGTACAGGCAGAAGTATGGATCCGTGAGGAAGAGAAGTGGATGTCAAAGGCAGTGGAACAAGGGTCCCAGGGTGCCTAGACAAAATGGGATCTGCCCAAGTACAAAAATCTCAGGAGCAGAGTTATGGAGACTGGAGCCTTTCTGTATTTCCTTCCTCTTGAGATCTGTGTATGACAGCGGTCCCCAACCACTGGGCCGTGGACCAGTACCGGGCCGCAGAGCATGCGCGACCGGGCCGCGAGGAAACGATATGATTTGGCGATATGAGTCAGCTGCACCTTTCCTCATTCCCTGTCACGCCCACTGTTGAGCCATTATGCGCGTGTCATCCATGTCAGCGCGGGAAGGAGATCAACTCCTCGAGCTTGCGAATGATGGCGGGCTGAAAAGACTGTTTGACATAACATCTCTGCCGGCATTCTGGATCAAAGTCAAGGCTCAATATCCTGAGAAAGCCACGGAAGCACCGAAAACGTTGCTTCCATTTCCAACATATCTCTGTGATGAATGTAACAAAAACTAAATAGCGGATTAGACTGGACATAAGGAACCCCCTTCAAGTATCGCTGTCTCCCATCAACCCTCGATAGGACCGTATTGTTGCAGGAAAACAAGCCCAGGGCTCCCATTGATTCAGCGATATTGGTGCAGTGCAATGATTTTATATGTTCATATGGGGAAAATATGCGCTGTGTTTAATATCCAAATGTTACTTAAAATGTTATGATGCTATTGACTTATATAACCATATAACAATTACAGAACGGTAACAGGCCATCTTGGCCCTTCTAGTCCGTGCTGAACGCTACTCTCACCTCGTCCCACCGACCTGCACTCAGCTCATAACCCTCCATTCCTTTCCTGTCCATATACCTATCCAATTTAACTTTAAATGATAATATCGAAACTGCTTCTGACACTTCTACTGCAAGTTCGTTCAACACTTACTTCAAGCTCCCCTGTCCACCCCTGATAATTGACTTATCGCTATATTCATGCGAGGAAAATATGCACTGTGTGTTTAATATTATATTCATTAGATAAAGCCTTTTAGAAACGAAATTGAGTGTATTAGCCACTTATCACCGATATTCCGGTCGTGATTAACACCACCCCCCCCACCCCCCGAACAGAATCGCCAAAAACGTTTTGCAGAAAATTAATCGGCAGGTGCACGCATGCGCACTGGTGCCCGCGCAAGGCTTCATGGTCATTGTAGTCTCTCTTTGGGTAAACGCAACGTATTTGACTGCTACTCTTGTCCATTGGCAACCATCCCGCCACCCCCCACCCCCGCCCCCGGTCAGGCCGCAAGAATATTGTCAACATGAAACTGGTCCGCAGTGCAAAAAAGGTTGGGGACCCCTGGTGTATGACACCCTTCCTTCACCATTACATCTGTACACATGGGGGATAAGAGAGAACCGGAACTGTAAGCTCTGTGGTCAAAAGGGGACACTGGCTTATATACTGTCCAGGTGTAAAACATCTCTAACTCAAGGAGGTATAGGTGGCGCCATGATCAGGTGCTTCTGGCTCTTGCTGACACACTAGAGCGGGAGAGATGCAAGAAGAGGACGGCTGGCACAGATTTGAGGAAGGCCATCACCTTCATCAAAGAGGGAGCCAGGCCTTTCATAACAATCAAAGCCCAATCTGCTGCTAACGGCCAGGTCCTGGGAGATGAGGGTCGATGTGGGAAGGAGGTTGCAGTTCCCGGGTGTGGTGCACACAACCCTACGCCCGGACATTGTACTGCGGTTAACTGAAGACAGGAAAATAATTCTGGTTGAGCTGACTGTGCCATGGGAGGAGGGATGGGAAGGGGCCCACAAAAGAAAGGCCTTGAAGTACCAGCCCTTAGTGCAGGAGTGTAAAGACAAGGGATAGCAGGCATGGTTGTTCCCTGTGGAGATCGGCTGCAGAGGTTTCCCAGCCAAATCAGCCTGGGGGTTGTTGTCAGCTCTAGGCCTGAACAAAAGGAGCAAAAAACATGCAGTTCGTAGGATGGAGGAAGAGGCAGAACGAGCCTTTTGTTGGACTTGGAGTAGGCGAGAGGAGGGAAGCTGGAAGCCAGAAGCCAGCAGCAGATGGGCAGTGAGTTGGCCGCCACTGCCAGCCCACCAACTGGAGAGTGTTGTGGTTAAGGGTCGAAACACTCGGTGAAGGTTGGGAACCACCTGATGACATCCGTTCCTGGCTGAAGGCTACGGTTACCTTATAAGGTATCTGGAGAATGCACCCTAACAGGTGTAACAAGTAAAAAAGAGCCACCCGTGAACATGACAAATCCATGTGGGACATTTTTATGATCAAAAAAGTACAGAAATTGATAAACACAAGTATGACAGCGAGATGTTCAAAAAAGAGATTGAAACTTGGTTATTCAATAGTATAGGCCAAATTACAAAAGGTGCCTGATGTAGAAAGTATGAAATCTCTGGCACCTACAAGTCAGTTATTTTACAGGAGCCCATTAGCCTCGACATTTATAATGGTATCACACTACTCTTTTATCTAGTATTGCCGATTACAAGTTGCACTTAGATAGCAGCAAAAAGGTTAACAAAGGTCACAAGAAGTAACCAAAATTATTCACCCTAGCAACAACTGCCAAAAAAGAAAGTTCGTATTACAAACACAAACATTTAACTGTTTGTTGGTACGAAAAGCTTAGTCATTAAAATTGTGCTTGTTTTTACCAACATGTGCATTGAATGGAATTTATACGACTGCAAATAAGTATGAGAAACCCCGTTTATAAGTAACTACCTTAGAAAGTTGCAGATAAACTTAGAACAAACTTTCGCAAGATCACCTGATTTGCACTGGGACCTGGCTCACACGTTGTGTTCACTGCCTGACCCCAGGACACCCTCTGATGGTACTATTCAGCCTTCACAGGTGTCACCTTTCTGAAATGTGGAAGAGTTTGCAGCTAGGCCACAGGTAGAGGAAACTAAGACTGTTTACTCAGACTTGATGCAATGACAACTCATGCTGTCAAAGGCCTTTTTCATTGTTTCTAAACCACTGATGATCAATGTCAAAGTCAAGCTTACTGTCATATACGGAAGTGCAATGAAAATCTTAGTTGCAGCAACATCATAGGCCCATACCATCATATAAGCAGCATTCTCAAGAAAACATAAACTAAACACAATTTTTACAAGAAAATGTAATTTGAACTAAGTGTAAGTCAATTCTAGAGCAAAGTGGTTAAAGTGGTTATATTACCCTTGGAGTGCCTATGCACAAGACTTTGCAGTGAGTTAAACACCTTCTCAAAAATCAAAAAGCAAGCTTTCCTTCGGGCTTTTAATGATATCTTACTTGTAAAAGGATATTGCTATTGGAAGGGCAAATAAAGAGAAGATGGAAATAGATGTCTTTCCAGCCTTTGCTTCAAAACGAAATCCAAATTAACCCATGCATTTAAAAAAAACAGCTTATGTACAGGAAGATAATGTACATACAAATTGAACTGTACCTCTAGATGCCAGAACACGCCCAATCTGACATCCATAGGATGTCAAACCTAACTACTAAAACTGAAAGTCAAATGGTCATTTCATTAGGTCTTTGGTCTCAGAGACTGGTCTTGAAAGGTCTTACTTACAGTCTTTAATTGTTCTCACTTCAAAAATTCCGGCCTTGATGTTGCTGCTGGTGGGGCTTAGCTGGAAATGCTAGACTAGTTAACCATGCGGAGAGGCTGAGCTGATTAGCTTGGAGCCCTCCTGTGCCATGCTCAGTTGAGTTGAGATCAATAGGTACATAGTTCCATTGGCTCTTCTGTGTTGATCACCTGATACATTGGATCCAATTATTTATGTACACAGGCATTGAATCTACCTGTTTCATAAAATATATAACCCAGCATAACCTTGCTGTTGATAAAGAACATATCATCATCTAGTTCTACATCCAGCTTTTCATTGGTCATCTCTGCCATCTCAACTGCTAGAACAGCAGCACTAAGTTCAAGCCTCAGTATGATGAGATCTGTTTTGGGAGCAGCCATTGCCTTGCCAAGGATGAAACTAATTTCACTATATCCAGTGGCATCTGTGGCCTTCAGGAATGCGATAGCAGCAATATCTTCAGTTGATGCATCACAGAAAATATAGAACTCTTTCTTTTGAGCTGCAGAAGGTGGCATTGTTGTGTAGGTTCTTGGAATTTTCAAACCTTTTAAGATCCTGAAGGGAGGAACACTATTGCTGCCACTGCTCATGTTTCTCTTTAGGGAGTGGGACGTCCCATCCTCAGGGGTCTGAGGTCACCTCTCTTAACTTGAAGCATCCCTGGATACTGACTGGAGAGCAAATCCAAGGGGGTCAAATAGGCTATTGGTGGTTGATAACAAATGACGCGTAAAGGATCTTTTGGAATTTGGACCTGGAAAGTGAGGGTGCAGGTAATAAGGTCTCATCCAAGGGTCAGACTGTGATATGAGGGAGGTGCTGTCCTGAATTAAGATTCTGTAGCCCTTTGGCTAAATCTTCAGATGGGAAACATTGCATAATCTCAGTTTTGTTGGATGCAATCTTATACAATCTGAGATTAAATTGTGCTAGCACGCTGACTGCTTCCTCTGCACTGGATGCACTTCACCATAATAGAAATGCTTCTCAATGTACTTTACCACCGTGCTTCCGTCCCAAATCCCTTCTCTCCCTGGATAGCTGTCCTCTCATAGTTTGCCACAGCTGGAGAAAGGCAGTTAGCAAATACATGAACTCTCATGTGGCACTCCCAAAGCTCATTGTCCAGTTGGTGGTCATGAAAACACAAGAACCTGGGGAAGTCTCGATGATCTTCTCTCACTAGGAAGCTATGGAACATTTGTTCGATGTCTGCCATCACTGCGACGTGCTCATTTCTGAAGCACAAGAGAGCCGAAGTAGACTGTTACTAAGGTCTGGAACCCATCTTGTTCAGTGATATGCCTTTGAACTGCGCACTTAAATCAAAGACAAGTCATATTTGTGCAGGCTTGTGGGGGTGGTAACACCAAGGTTGGGAAAATATCAGTTTTCTTTTTTGGGATTTGATGAATGTGCTAACTCTGCATGATTGTTCCTGAACAGTCTCTCCAAGAACTCGATGTAAATGATCTTTCATTTCTGATTTCCTTCTCAATGTGCGACTGAGGGACATGAGTCAACTAACGCCCTGCTCTGTCGTTTGGTCGGAGCTGTCACAGAGAGTGGAAAGGAAGGGAACTACCCCACTGTTTGCTGAACCCTTTGTTCATGATTTGACGGAAGACCTCATTTTCGATGGAAGATGCCAGTTTATAATCATCTTCTGAGTGAAAGCTGACCAAGGTAAGTATGTCAGGGAACTTGGTTTGCCTACTTATAATTCTCTTTCATACAGCTTCTACTCTCACAAGGTCTGAAATGACTTGTCCACCCATTCTCCAGTTTAGACTTAAATGTGCTGACAATGGGCTAATGAGCAGAGGCAGACTTCACCCAATGTGACCCAATCCCAGCCCAGATCTTACGTATAAGGTGCATTGTGCTGACCATCTGTGTCTCTCCCAAGCAAAAGGAGAACCTCAGCAGAAGAGTCAAGTGAGGGAATCTTGTCAACTGTCCTTAAGATGTGAATGACCACATGCGGCTTCAGGCATTGGGATTTCGTCTCTGTTGTTGGGAATAAGGTCGCAGTCGATGAGGGTTGGCAAGAGTAAGCAGACCCCCGCCCCGCCCCAATTGACTCTGTGATAAATCAACTGGCTCTTTTTTCTGCAACTTCTGATGTTCCAGTGAGTGTATGGGGAAACAGAACATTAAATTCTGAATATGTCATAGACTGTTGACTTTGCCAATGATACATTGCTCCAGTCACCGAATATCACATACGTCTTTAACTTTTGTTCAGCATGTCCTTATATTTTAGCACACCTGTTGTGGGCGTACTGGAACCGCAATAGCCCAAGGTGTTGACCCGAAGTAAAGTGCTGGTATGTGCTGGTAACTGTTGCACTCAGTTCAGTGCATGATCACTTTACAGATTTTTTGCTTGGTGGTGTCGAAGCACAACATTTGAAACATTTTGAGTGCTCCTTTAGAAAGCACCTCCAGTCTGCAAGCTGATTTTCTCCGAGTCCTCTATTTCTTTAAGGGTTTCTTTTGGACCATCAGGCTTCATGATAAGAGTTTTCTACTTCAGCTTTGTTGACCATGTCAGGGGCTCTGGTTTCCCATGGTTTCGCTGGAGACATCTTTGAATAAGATGTTGCCAGAAGTTAAAAACACAAAACTAGGTCACTTCACATTTCTGTATGGCGGCAGATGAATTCCACAAAGAATGAAAATGGCAGATAGTGGGCATGATGCTCCATTTTATACTTCAGTTATCCACTGTTCTTCCATATTTTTTGGTAGTTTCTCCACTATAGGGTTTATTCCTCTTGCTATGTCCAAGTAACTCAGTCCGAGTAGGTAACTTGCGTTTTTTGTGGCTTGCAGATCTGCAGGTTACAGCATCTTCCACGATTCTTTGAGTGAGAGCGTAGAAAATTGAGTCTGCAGAAGAAAGATTCTTCCATTGCATCTGAGAGCTGTAGCATATGTCCAGCCCCTACCACAATATTTGGAAGCCTGGAGCTGGCTTATTAATGTGAACTATCCTAACTCAACTCACATATTGCAGTGACTCCCCATCAAGCCACTTACAGAGGAGGTCTAGCTCTTTGCTTGGTTTGAGACTTGGTCCTTCCACAGCATCGTGAAAGCTTGATTTCCAGGACAATAGCTCTCAGTCAGCTTGTCAAATACCTTTAGTCTTGCTGTGGCTCGTTGTCGATGAGCTAGATACTCAGCCAAATGTAATGCATCTGCGGCTCCTGAATAAGAGCATTCAGGAGACTGGCTTAACAAATGTGCATCCTGGGATGGGTGGAAGTTCAGTCCATCCATGTCTGTGCGGATAGGATTGGCATCAGTAGTAACTCTTGATTTAAGTCTTTGCTGTGCCGAAACTGCAGAAGGGGGTGTTGTAGATCTTTGCTGCTGTAGACCTTGACCATCAATACCTGAACTATGTGAAAGGCATGTTGGCTGCATGGTGTAGACAGCTTCTCCTTGTAGAGCTGGAGCACCGTCTTCTCCATAGCCAGAATAAGCTTGAATTCATTGTCTATTGTGACGGCAAAGCAAGACTGAATCTGGTTGTAAACACACCACTCTCCAAGTCAGCTGCTGCTTCATACACCTTTGCCTCTGCTGAGGCAGCCTCAGCTAAATGCTCTTCCTTGAGTGCACTTAATGTAGCCTCTGCACACGCTTTCCCCATGTCTATACAAGCTTTCTCTGTTTGAATCTCAGCTTCGTGTTTAGTTATTCTTGCTGCTGCAGCTCTGGAGTGGGCTCATGTTGCAGTTGTGGTAAACTTGGATTCGTTCGAGCGTCCCAATGACGTGGTTAATGCACCACGTTCAGACCTGACCTCCAGGTCTCGGTGATCAACATTGCTCAGATCGGAAGCTGACATTGCCATGTACAGTGTTCAGGCACACCTCCAGCCTGTGGGCAGGGCCTTCCGGATGAGTTATCTTTTCACTCTTCTGCCCTCATAGTGTATACGTACAAAGCAATGAGTTAAACTCCTTCTCAAAAGTCACCCAAGACTTTCTTCAGCGATTTTAATGAAACTTCACTTTGCTTTTCAAGGGCAAATAAAGAGAGGATGGAGATAGATGTCTTTCCACCGTGTGCTTCAAAACAAAATTAGAATTAATCCATGCAGGAAACGATATTTTAAAAAACTGCTTATGTACAGGAAGTGATGTTCATTCAAAATGAACTGTGCCCCTGGAGGCCAGAACAAAGTTGCTAAACTATAGTGATTAGAGTTTTGCTGATTTGTTCACAACCAAATGGTTGGAGGTAAGTAGTTGTTCTTGAACTTAGTGATGTGGGCCTTGCATGGCCCAGATGGTGGGGATTTTTGACAATGCATCTTTCTTTCCTCAGGCAGCACCTCCTGTAGATAATACCAATGGTGGATTGGGGTGTGTCCTTCAAGTATTGGATAAAGTCTATTACTCTCCTTATAACTGCATCTATGTGCTGGACCCACGACATCTGATACACGAACACCCACAAATTTAAAGCTGTTGACTCTCTCCACAGTCAATTCCCAAATGTAGATTGGGACACGCTTGCCTTTCTTCCCCTTCCTGGAGTCAACAGTCATCTCTTTAGTTCTGCTGACACTGAGAGGTCGTTTTACACTCATTCTAGCCAACCTCACTCTGGTAAGCTGATTCACCCCCACTTGTGATTTGTTCAATAACTATTCATCAGCAAAGTTCAAAGTAAACTTATTATCAAAGTACATACATGTCACCATATATTACCCTGGGATTCATTTTCTTACAGGTATTCACAGTAGAACAATAAATAGATAAATAGACAAATAAACAAACAATAGAATCAATGAAAAACTACACATGAAGACTGACAATCAATGTGAAAAGACGACAAACTGTGGAAATTTAAAAACAAAAAACAATAATAGTAAAAAACACAGAACATGAGTCACAGAGTTCTTGGAAGTGAGTCCAAGGGTTATGGATCCAGTTCAGTGTTGAGGTGAGTTATCCGCCTTGGTTGAAGGGTAATAAAGGCCATTGAATCTGGTGGTATGGGACCCAAGGCTTCTGGATCTCCTTCCCAAAGGCAGCAGCAAGAAGAGAACATGGCCTGGATGGTTGGGGCTGGGGGTGGTGTCCTTGATGATGGATGCTGCTTTCTTGTGACAGCGCTCCTTGTAGATGTGCTCAACAGTGGGAGAGCTTTGGCTGTGATGGACTGGGTTTTCCTTGTTTTGTACGTTGGTGTTTCCATACCAGGCCACCATACAACCAGCCAGGATACCCTCCACTGTGCATCTGTGGAAGTTTGTCAGTTTTAGATGACATGCTGAATCTGCACAAGCTTTTAAGTAGAAGTGCCACACTGCCTTTTTCGCAAGGGCACTTACCATAAGATATAGGAGCAGAATTATGCCACTTGGCCCATCGAGTCTGCTGATCCTAGCTGATCCAATTTTCCTCTCAGCTCCAATCTCCTGCCTTCTCCTCATACCCCTTCCTAACTCGACCAATCAAGAGTCTATCAACCTCTGCCTTATATATACATAAAAACATTCTCCACAACTGCCTGTGGCAAAGAATTCCAGTGATTCACCACCCTCTGGCTAAAGAAATTCTTTCTCCTCTCTGTTCTAAAAGGATATCCCTCTATTCTGAGGCCATGTTCTCTGGCCTTAAGACTCTCCCACCACAGGAAACATTCTCTCCACATCCACACTATCCAGGCCTTTCAGCATTTGATAAGTTTCAATGAGGTCACCCCTCATTCTTTTAAATTCCAGAGAATACAGGCCCAGAGCCATCAAACACTCTTCATATGACAAGCCATTCAATCCTGGAATCAATTTCATGAACCTCCTTTGAGCCCTCTCCAGTTTTAGCACATCCTTTCTAAGATAGAGGCCCAAAACTGCTCACAACACTCCAAGTGAGGCCTCACCAATGATTTATGAAGTCTCAACATTACATCCTTGCTTTTATACTCCAGTCCACTTGAAATGAATGCTAACATCACATTTGCCTTCCTCCTCACAGACTCAACCTGCAAATTAACTTCTTGGGAATCCTGCACAAGGACTCCCAAGTTCTTTTGCATCTCAGCTCTTTTTAAAATTTTCTCTCCATTTAGAAAGAAGTCAACCTTTCCATTTCTTTTTAGCAAAGTGCATGACCATACACTTCCTGACACTGTATTTCATCTGCCATTTCTCTGCCTTGTCACGTGACCGGCAACAATGATTTATCAATTGAGTCAGGTTTTATAAAAAAACAAACATTTATTAAACTCTGCTCAACAATAGAGAAAAGTATTCCAAACAACTAACTTAACCGGAAGTTAACTATTATACTGCAACTCGGGAACAGTTCTTAAAAGGGTAAATTTGAAAACAATTCTTAAAATGGTAAATTCGAAAGTCCAAGTGATTTACACAGTCAATACGGAGAGACTTCTCTGGAAACAGATTTCTTCAAAGATGTGACGTTACTGCTGATTCTCCAAAGGATTCACGACGAAGGAAATAAAATGGCTTAAAGGAACTAATCTTTTTCTGGCGAGTGAACACTACACAAACTTCCCTGCTCTTGCAGGAGTTAACTCAGATACAGGTCACCATTTCTGAACGAATACTCAATAAGGTCGATCCTTTATTAAACCGCCGAATGACTCCAACTTTATTCGACCCTTCAAGGTTCCCGTACTTTAGTAAGGTCTTCACTCTCCAAAACTACTGTAAGGTAAAAATTACAGATGCAACACACAAACCTGGCAGCAATGGGCGAAACTGCCAGCACCAATCTTTGCACCTTAAAATAGAAAGAAAAACTCCGTTTTAAAACAAAACTGTGTCATGAGACAAATACGCAGCAAAACAGAATAACAGCGAACTAACACCAAACTAAACTGAAACTAACTGTGTCACAACAGGGTTCCCTTTATACCTGTTGGGAACATGTCATCACATGACCTCACACTGGCAGAAAATTACATCATGTGACCTCCACAAGACCATTACATCATGATCATAAGACAGTCAATTACATCATGCTCATAAGATAGTCAATTACGTCATGCTCATAAGACAGTCACAAGATACCCACAAGCTATGTAACAGCCCATTCTCCTAATCTGTCTAGGTCCTTCTGTAGCCTCTCTACTTCCTCAAAACTTCCTGTTTCTCCCACCTATCTTCATACCGCCTGTAAACTTTGCAACAAAGCCATCAATTCCATCATCAAATCATTGACATATAATGTAAAAAGAATCAGTCCCAACATAGACCCCAGCCTTATATATGGCACCTTGTCAAAGATCTTCTGAAAATCCATATACACAATTTCAACAGATTCTCCTTTGTCTATCCTGCTTGTTAACTTCTCCAAAGGTTTCCAACAGATTTATCAGGCAAGATTTTCCCTGAAGGAAACCATGCTGACTACAGCTTATTTTACCCTGTGCTTCCAAATACCCCGAGACCTCACCTTTAATAATTGAAACTAACATCTCCCAACTACTGAGTTCAGATTAACTGGCCTATAGCTTCCTGTCTTCTGCCTCTCTCCCTTCTTGAAGAGTGGAATAACCTTTACAGTTTTCCAGAACCATTGCAGAATTCAGTGATTCCTAAAAGATCATTACTAATGCCTTCAAGATCTCTTCAGAACCCTGGGGTATACACCATCTGGCCAGGTGACTTAACTACCTTCAAACTTTTCAGTTTCCCAAGAACCGTCTCTCTAGTTTTGGTAACTTCACACATTTCATGACCCCTGACCCCTGGAACTGCCATCATACTGCTAGTGTCTGCTAAAGTGAACACTGATGCAAAGTACTTATTCAGTTAATCCTCCATTTTGTTGTCTCCCAATACTACCTCTCCAGCATCATTGTCCAGCAATCCGATATCCACTCTCATTTCTCTTTTACACTTTATGAATCTGAAGAAACTTCCGTTATCCTCTTTAATACTATGGGCTAGCTTAGCTTACTTTCGTATTCCATCTTTACCTTCTTAGGACTTTTTAGTTACCTTCTGTTGGTTTTTAAAAGCTTCCCAATTGTCTAACTTCACACTAATCTTTGCTCTATTATATGCCCTCTCTCTGGCTTTTATGCTGGGTTTGACTTCTCTTGTTAGCCATGGTTGTGGCATCTTGTCTTTAGAATACTTTCTCCTCTTTGAGATGTACATATCCTGTCCCTTCCAAATTGCTTCCAGAAATTCCAGCTATTGCTGCTCTGCCATCATCCCTGCCAGTGTTCTTTTCCAATCAATTCTGGCTTCTCTTATGCCTCTGTAATTCCCTTTCTCCACTGTAATATAGATACATCTGACTTTAGCTTCTCCTTCTCAAATTCCAGGGTGAATTTGATCATATTATGATCATTTTTCCCCAAAGGATTCTTTTACCTTAAATCTCTAATCTAATCTGGTTCATTACACAACACCCAATCCAGAATAACTGATCCCCTAGTGAGCTCAACCACGTGCTGCTCTAAAAAGCCATTTTGTAAACACTTTAGAAATTGCTCCCTCCTGTAATCCCGCACCAACCTGATTTTCCCAAACTACCTGCATATTGAAGTCCCCCATGACTATTGTAACACAAACAACAGGAATTCTGCAGATGCTGGAAATTCAAGCAACACACATCAAAGTTGCTGGTGAACGCAGCAGGCCAGGCAGCACCTCTAGGAAGAGGTGCAGTCGACGTTTCAGGCCGAGACCCTTCGTCAGGACTCTTTTGGCACACATTTTCTATCTCCTGTTGTAACTCGTAGAACATCCTTACTACTGTTTGGGGGTCTGTATACAACTCCCATCAGAGTCTTTTTACCCTTGCAGTTCCTTAGTTCTATCCACAATGATTCAACACCTTACGACCCCCATCACCTCATTCTAATGATTTGATTTCATTTTTCTTTAACCAACAGAGTAACACCACCCCATCTGCCCACCTGTCTGTCTTTACGATACAATGTGTATCCCTGGACATTAATAATCTTCTCTCAGCCATGATTCAGTGATGCCGACAACATCATGCATGCCAATCTGTAACAGTGCCACAAGTTCATTTACTTTATTCCATATACAGATTTCCCCCACCATTCGAAGGTAGAGCGTTCCTATGAAACAGTTCGTAAGCCAAAATGTCGTAAAGCAAAGAAGCAATTACCATTTATTTATATGGGAAAATTTTGTGAGCGTTCGCAGACCCAAAAATAACCTACCAAGTCATGCCAAACAACACATAAAACTTAAAATAACAGTAACACATAGTAAAAGCAGGAATGATATGATAAATACACAGCCCATATAAAGTAGAAATACTTTTCTACAATCATTACTGAACTGTTCTCCGGAGCGAAAATCTCACGCAAGCGCCGTCGGCAGAAAATCTCACGCAAGCACTGTTGGCAAAAACACGGCGCAAGCGCTCTCCAGTAACCTTTAAGCTATGAAGCTGCCAAATCATACCAAATAACACGTAAAAATATACAGCTGATATAAAGTGGAAATAATGTATGTACAGTGTATCACTTACTGGAATTGGGAAGACAGCGCCAAGCACACTGATGATGGTGTGTTAGACTGAGTCATCGCAGGTTGTGGTGGTGCAGTGGCCCCCATCCTCCAAGCCACTGAGCAATACATTGCCGTGAAGAACGCAGGGGTCCAGTGGTAGCCGGGAGGTACGCAGCACATCTTTAAGAAAAAAGCCGAAACAAACATTGCTAATTAATTAGGTGCTGCCCGTAATTGTCAGCCCAGATCAGTGCCGATTTCCGATTGCGTCGTCTCTGATCTGGGCCGACAATTACGTGTTGGCAGCACCTAATTAATTAGCATGTTTATTTCGGCTTTTTTCTTAAAGATGTGCTGTGTGCCTCCCGGCTACCTTTGCATTCTCTGCGAATCGGTATCTGTCCGTGGCCTGGGGGTTGGGTTGGTGGGACACTAGGGTGTCATCTCGTCGCCTGTTTCCATTAGAGCAGGCAGCTCATCTTCTCCTATGACTGCCTGCCTCGATGTCGAAGGTCGAGGTTCGTCGTCTGCTGTGGCTGATGTGGAAGGCTTGCTTGACTGCTGAGCCTCGTGCATTTTAATATCACACAGTTCTTTAATAGGGACTCAAACCATCCTGCAAATATCCCCTAAACCGACGTACCCTTTCAAAATTAAAGGTGTACTTTATCATTACTCATTTGGTTTCGATTGTTATCCTTTTTTCTTCCAATTGCATCAGCTCTTCATCTGTCAGTTCTTGGTGATGGGATGCCAAAACCTCTTCAACATCATCTTCGTCAGCTTCCACAAGCCAAACTCATTTTGTCCTTACTTCGTTCACCATGATCAAAACGCTTAATTATGTCTAGTTTTACCGTAAGTGTAACACCCTTACGAGCTCTTTCAGGCTTTTCTGATACCATAGAACTCATCTTGCAAACGGCTGCTCACAGGCACGTGTTAAAGCAATGCTGGTGAGAATGCCGTTCCGAATCCGGGGGAGAGCAGCTGCTCGGGGCGTGCGCTGCCTTTATCGCGCGCTGATTTTTTCGCACGCTGATTTTTTTTTCTTAACAGTGAAAACACCTTCTGAAAGTGAAAATAGGGTACTAGTGTAGGTCTTTCGTAACAGTGAGGTTTTGTAAAGTGAACGTTCGAAAAGCGGGGGACACCTGTACTGCGCACATTCAGATACAACACCTTCAGTTCTGTATTCACCCTTTTCGATTTTGTCCACCTTTTACATTGCAGCTCATCCTGTTGACTGCAATTTTGCCCCAACATCAGCCGCTCCTCACTACACATTGCCCCCATTTGTAAACCAGTTACCTTATCTTTAGCACTATCATCGGCCTTTCCTATGATAGTTCTTATATCGAGTTATAGGCAGCTCAGGATGCTAGTTGCACCATGCTCAAACTTTTGCTTCCTAACTTTGCCTGAGGTCTTACCAACATCTGCCTTCACAACCTCTCCACTGTTTTGGCACTCTGGTTCCCATCCCCCTGCAACTCCAGTTTAAACCCCACCGTGCACCATTAACAAATCTTCCTGCTGGGATATTACTCCCCCTCCAGATCAGATGCAAGCCGTCCCTACTGCACAGGTCCTATCTTCCCTTGAAGAGAGCCCAATGATCCAAAAATCTTATGCCCTCCCTCCTACACCAACTCCTTAGCCACGTAGTAAACGGTATAATCTTCCTAGTTCTGGCCTCACTAACATGTGGCATGAGTAGCAATCCTGAGATCACAACTCTGGAGGTCCTGCTCTTTATCTTAGCATCTAACTCCCTGAACTCACTGTGCAGAACCTCGTCACTCATCCAACTCATGTCATTGGTACCTACATGGACCACAACTTCTGGCTGTTCACCCTCCCACTTAAGAATGCTGAGGACTTAATCCAAGGTTTCCTGGACCCAGAAGGCAACAAAACCATCCAGGAATCGCGTACCTCATGCTGGCTTCCCTATCTGACAAATCCCCTCATCACCACAGAATGCCTCTTCGCCTCCCCCCCCCTTCCTTTATGAGTCACAAAGGCAGATTCAGTGCCAGTGACTCGAACACTGTGACTTTCCTCTATTAGGTCACCCTAACCTCCCTCTCCCTTGACAGTATCCAAAGTGTTGAGGTAATGGCCACAGGTGTACTCTGCACTGGCTCCTCAACCGCTTTCTCCTTCCTGCCTGTCACCTAGTTTCCTGTGTCCTGCACCTTGGGTGTAACTACCTCTCTATTTGTCCTATCTATCACCCCCTCAGCCTCCTGAATGAGCTGGAGTTCATCCAGTACCAGCTCCAACTCATTAACGCAGATTGTTAGAAGCTGTAGCTGGATGCACTTCTCGCAGTAGTAGTCGTCAGACACTGGAGGTCTCCCTGCCCTTCCCACATCCTGCAACAGGATACCCTGAGCCAATATAAAGGAGGAAAGGAAAAGAAAAAAAATTGTGGCCCCAAAACAATTTGAAGACGGCATTGGAACTGTCAATAACTACATAGTCATGCAAGTATAGAGAGCAGAGCACCTGTGTTGATGGTCAGTGAGGAACAGACATTGTTGCCAATCGTAACTGATTAAGGACAACTGATGAGGAAATCGAGGTTTAGCGGAGGGAGATACACAAGCTCAGGTCTTGAACCTGGAAAATGAGTTTGTGTTGAATGCCCCGCTGTAGTTGGTGAACAGCAGTCTTACGTACGAGTTCTTGCTCCATAATCTGGAGCAGAGTAAGGGCCTGAAGAAATCACATCTGCTGTCGACTTGTTGTGGAGGTGAGCGAATTGGAGCCGATTCTGCTCAGTTCTAAGCCAGGAATTCATTTGCATCATAACCAATCTCTCAAAGCACTTCATTACAGCTGACACAAGCACCATCGGATGGTAGTTATTGATGCATACATCAGGATGCTAATCATTAACGACAGCTCTACATTCAATCCTATTATCCCCTCAAAGCTAATCAATAAGCTCCAAGTCCTTGGCCTCAATACCTCCTTGTACAACTGGATCCTCGATTTCCCCATTTGCAAACCCTAGTCAGTTCCGACTGGCAACAACATCTCCTCCACCACCTCCATCACCACAGATACGGCTGAGTGCCTCAACATCCACCTTTCACCCAATGTCAGCAAAACCAAGGAGCTGATTATTGACTTCAGGAGGAGACCGGAAATCCATGAGCCAGTCCTCACCGGGGGAAATCAGAGGTGGAGAGGGTCAGCAACTTCAAATTTTTAAATATATAAAGAACGTCCTGAGCTATAATGGTGTTGTACTAACTGTTACACTGCCACAGCATCCTCGCATATCACACATACAAATATCTGGTTAAAATTGAAGATTAAGGGGAAACAGACAATGTTGTGCTGACATCAGGGAACACAAGTTAAAAATTAGGAAGCAGTTTAGGGTACCAGCACTCAAAAGTCACCAGGAATTGTGGGATGCTATGTTAAAAGGGCAGAGGGGCAGAGCTATGATGGTGCTAACCGTGACTCCTTCGCAATCATCTGCAGATTCTATGCTGGCGCCCCCAACTAGAGCAACGGGGGAGAAAACGGAACATCGGGAGCAGCAGATCAGCCACCAGAGGCTCTGGTGACTCTCTCTCACTCTCTTATTGGTGGAGGAGAGTTTGTCGCCAATTCTCAGGTTGGAGAATTTGGGGGAAAAAAGCAATGCCACAGGCTTAACCATCACAAATCAGCAAATTGTTTTTATTGTGTTTCCCCCTCGCTGTGAAAGGGAGCACCATTCCTTCCCTTTATTGTGTTCCCCCCTTGCTGTGAAAGGGAACACCATTCTTTCCCTTTATTGGGGACAGAGAGAGCCTGTGGTATGTCAAATTGTCAGGTGAACTATTCGTTTTTGTTGTACTGCAGATCATCGTCTTTCTTGGGGGCTTTGCTATTGCTTGCTTGGTAGGTGGAGGGAGCTATGCTTGTTTTTGCAGAAGTGGGTGGGAAAGGGTCACTGCTTTACTGTTGCTTGTGTGTGGGAGGGGGGAATAGCGGGGGCTTTGGGGTTCTAACATTTTTACAGTCACTCATTCTTTGGGGTACTCTTCTGTTTTTGTGGATGTCTGTGAAGAACAAGAATTTTAGGATGTATATTGCATACATTCCTCCGACATTAAATGGAACATTGAAAATGGTTTTTGCAACAGACAGCATAAGAGTACTCAGAGTAGGCAGGAAGAACTCAGTGATTTTTAGTGAATGAGTGGGAAAGTGAGTGGATCTGGCCTTTCATTGATATTTATATATTTTATATGTCAGCAGAACCAAAGAGCTGATTACTGACTGTAGACAGAGGAAACCAGAGGTCCATGTGCAAATCCTCAGAGGATCAGAGGTGGAGGGAATAAGCAACTTTAAACTCCTCTGCATTATCATTTCACAGGACCTGACCTGGGTCCAGCACATAACTGCCATTATAAAGAAGGCACGACAGCACCTGTACATTCTTATAGATTTGTGAAAATTCAGCAAGTCATCTAAAATTGACAAACTTCTACAGGTGGAGAGGATCCTGACTAGTTGCACTGCAGACTGGTATGGAAATATTCAAGTAATTGAACAGAAATGCAAAAAACAAAAAGTCCAGTGCATCACAGGTAAAGTTCTCTCCACCACTGAGCATATTTACGATGAGTACTGTTGCAGGAAAGCAGTATCTGTCATCAAGAGCCCTCACCATCCAGGCCACGGTCTCTTCTCCTTTAGGAAGGATGTACAGGAACCTCAAATCCCACACCACCAGATTCACCAATAGTTACTACCCCTCAGCCATAAGACTCCTGAACCACAGGGGATAATCACCCACTCCAATACTGGTCTGATTTCACAATAATCGGATTCACTTATAAGGACTCTACAACTGGTATTTTTGATATTCATGGCTTATTTAATTTTGTATATTTACACAGTTTGTTGTCTTTTGCACACTTTTTTCTACATCTCTGTTATATGTGGTTTTTAATAGATTCTATCAACTGTGAATGTGTTGAAGAAAATGAATCTCAGGGTAGTATAGGGTGACAGGTACTTTGATAATAAAATTACTTTGAACTTCATAATTTAGCAGATTGTTGTTTTGCTGCACTGAAAATGAGTTTAAGTTGACACTTACAACTTTCTTGTTTTGACGACAGCACATGGCTCATCTCCCCTCTACTTTTTTCAACTTTTCTCATTCCCAGTAAGTGAGGATTCTATTCTAACATTCTGGCATCTATGCCCAGTAACTTTAATATACAGCAAACGAGTATGTTGGGACAAATACTATCCATGCAATCCAGCAAAAGATGTTGAATAAGAATCAATGAGGCAAAATCCAAGCCAACTTTCTGATCGCCTACCAGTAAACAAAGCACAATCACTCCAATATCCTACTGATTCTTCACTGCACACTCATACAAACACTCAGTTTATACACTATGGCTGAAAATTACCAATTTCTTCGTGAAATTATTGTAAACTATGATACACAACACATTCCTTTTTAAAATGTCTAAACCTGCATTGGAGCTTTCAGAAATATGAGATTAAGGCCTGTCCCCTGAGAACAAAGCTTCCATGACCAGGAAATAATGGGTTTCAGCGTCAGCTGTGACCAGTCATTTAACCAGTGGTCACAGCTATAAAAAGAAAGCATCTGACATTCTGCACTTTAGGGCTAGATAATTATAAGTGCCAGAAACACAGCTGCTCCCCAAAATTTACACAATTACTATTTTTGTGATGCCCAATTAAATACAAAGAATTCCCTAATAATATGCAGTTCCAAAATACAAACCAGATGCGACACGGAGACAAAAGGGTCAAATGTATTCAACACGAAAACAAAGGTTTTAAATTACTTATTCCTGCAGATGGAAACCCTGGCGAGGCTGCAGTTGTCACCCGTCAATATCATAATTAAATTTTCTTTAAAATATTTACTTCCTCCGACCAACGGAGCACCTAATTACTCTATTGATACAGATTTCAAGGATGGTAATTGCATTAAAATAAAATAATAAGTTAGATTAATTCAGCTCACAGTAAAGTTGACTATTTTGCACATCGTCCAAAGGCTTTTACTCTGCGTTGTATGTTTTGGCAAAAGGATTTAAGAACGGCAGTCGTCAGAATCTAAAAACGGGACTACGCTGTTGTGTTGGGTCACAATGTGCAAACTGGAAACGAAAGGATATATGACACCAGTACAAAAGGATTCTGAGCAGCTGGCTCTGGTTGGGATTTAGTACAGCCCTTGTCGAAAGACTGAAAGACAAACTTGGACAAGGTTGACTTCCTCAAAAGGAGTTTCCCGAAGTTCGATAAAAAACGACAGATGGTAAACTGTGTGGTCAATGAATAACCACATCGCCAAGACTGAATGTGCAAATCTCTGCTATTAGATACACCTCGCTATATGTACAGAGGTTGAACGAGGGCACTAACTTAACCGAAAGTGATTGAAGAAACCATTAACACCACAAAACTAAAGAGTAGGAAATTCCACTTCATCCTGGCAAGAAAAAAAAATCTAGAACAGAGTTACCGGTTGAAACATTTCACCACGGAGAGAGAGAGAAACAAAGTTTTCTAAAGAAAGGATTGGGTCGTTCTGCAGTCTGCAGTAGGGAGCCCAGCCCGGGGTAATGAGTGTCTCGGGAATATTTCCGGGCACAATAAACACGGTGACAAAAGCGAGTCCTTCCAGTCCTCACTCCGCCTCACCACCGAGACCACGGTGAAAGCCGAGGGCTGGGGTAAACACCTGGCGCAAAGTTCGGCGGAGGAGCGGCCGGTGCAGCGAGAAGTTTGCGCCCGAGTCTCACCTGCGCTCATGCTGCGGGGCTGCCGTGCCCAGGCGCTCCCTATCGCCCCACGTCCTCCGCCTGCTTCCCAGCCATTCGCACCCGCTTCCCGCACACCGAAACGACGGAGGCGATCTGCGGCTCCCGACTGCGCGGCAACAGGAATCTCAGACAAAGTACATCGCGGCCACTGAGGGAATCCCGTTCCAGATTGCTCGCCGCCGTCACCGGGAGCGTGCACTGCGCCCTCTACAGCCCGAGCACCCTCCCTCCCTCCGCGGCACCAGCGTCCCTTGTGACGTCAACCGCCGCCCGGACGTCATCGCTAGCAACGCCTGTCCCTCGGCCCCGAAGCACTATGGGAATCATAGTTTTCAGTTTCAGTTTCTCTCCTCGATTTCCAGTGTGAAACAGAGGGTAGAACTACTATTCCTAGAATGCTGAGCGCGCATTTGTCTATTTAAATGGCGGATTGCAATGGGTGAGGAGTTTGATGAGGATCTGGTGCTCGAGGTAGGTGATCTTCTGCTTTCTGTTGCCCAAGTTATGGGTTTCTTTATCAATTAAATTGCATTTATCATTTCAGATTGTGGTGCAATCGTGTATTGGCCTTCATTCTAAATGAACTTCATAAATTCAAGGCTGACTGATCTGTTACTTTGCTTTACGTGGTAACTTCATGTGTCTTATAATGTAATTGTTGAAAGCTTTTTAAAATTCATTTAGGGTCTTGAACCAACACACATCAAAATTGCTGCTGAACGCAGCAGGCCAGGCAGCATCTCTAGGAAGAGGTACAGTCGACGTTTCGGGCCGAGATCCTTCGTCAGGACTAACTGAAGGAAGAGTGAGTAAGAGATTTGAGAGGGGGAGGGGGAGATCCAAAATGATAGGAGAAGACAGGAGGGGGAGGAATGGAGCCAAGAGCTGGACAGGTGATTGGCAAAGGAGACATGAGAGGATCATGGGACAGATGTCCTCCCCTATCATTTTGGATCTCCCCCTCCCCCTTTCAAATTTCTTACTAACTCTTCCTTTAGTTAGCCCTGACGAAGGGTTTTGGCCTGAAACGTCGACTGTACCTCTTCCTAGAGATGCTGCCTGGCCTGCTGCGTTCACCAGCAACTTTGATATGTGTTGCTTGAATTTCCAGCATCTGCAGAATTCCTGTTGTTAAGGTCTTGAACCTGAAGTTTTAGTTTTGTTTCTCTTTCCACAGTTGTCATCTAATCGGCTGAGTGCTTTGTGCATTTGAGATTTTAAGACCATTTGGCCCATTGAATCTGCTCTACCATTCATCATGTTTGACCCATTTCCCTCTCAGCCCCAATCTCCCGCCTTCTCCCCGCATCCCTTTATGTCCTGACTAATCAAGAATCTATCAATCCGTGCCTTAAATATGCCCAGTGACTTGGCCTCCACAGCCACTTGTTGCAACAAATTCCACAGATTCACCACTCTTAGGCAAGAGAAATCCTCCTAATCTGTGTTCTAAATGGATATCCGTATATTCTGTGACTTCTGGTCTTAGACTCCCCACCATTCTTTCCAAATCTACTCTATTGGGGCTATTCAATATTTGATAGTTTTCAATGAGATCACCCCTCATTCTTCTCAATTCCAGTAAGTACAGACCCAGAGCCATCAAACACTCCTCATGACTGGGAATTATGGACCAATAATCTTATGTTAGTGGTAGGTATACTAATGAAGAGAATTCATAGGGGGCAGGACTTATGAGTATTTGGAGAAGCATTGTCTTATTAGGGATAGTCAGCGTGGCTTTGTGTGGGGGCAGGTTGGGCCTCAAACCTGAGTACTGTTTTTGAGGAACTGACAAAACAAATAGATGGAAATAGAATGTGGATGTGGTGTAGATGGATTTTAGTAAGGTGTTTGACAAGGTTCCTCATGGTAGGCTCATTCAGAAAGTCTGGAGGTATGGGTTCCAGGGAAACTTGGCAGCTTGCATTTGGAACTGGCCAGCCTGCACAAGGCAATGCATAGTAGTAAATGGTGCGTATTCTGTCTGGAGGCCGTTGACCAGTGGTGTCCTGTAGGGAACTGTTCTGGAACCCCTACTCCTTGTGATTTTAGTAAATGACTTGGATGAAGAAGCAGAAAAGTAGGTCAGTAGGTTTGCAGATGACATGGAGGTTGGCAGTATTGTGGATAATGTAGATTGTCTTGGGTTACAGAGGGACAAAGACAGATGTGGAGCTGGACTGAAAAGTGATACATGGAGTCTTAAAACTATTAATAAGGTGCAGGAAATAATGTGATGGAAATTTGTTTTATTAAGCAAAGCTTCAGACTGACTGTAACATCAAAATAGTGACCATTATCTCCTGTCACTGTGGAGGGAGCAATATCTGTCTCTCTTGTTAGAGAGCAAGAGATCCTGTGGGATGTTGAAAATGTTGGAGTGAACAGTTAGTTTTTGATGGACTGTAGACCATGGTCTCTCTTTGGAGGCTTTGCTTTTGCTGGCATGGTAGGTGGTGGGAATGGTGGTGCTCTAGAATAAGTGTGAGGAGGGGGAGGGTTGATGCTGCTGCTTGTGCTTTGGAGGGGTCAGGGTGCTTTGGGGTTCTTGCGGTTTTTTTTCTGTCATTCATTCTTTGTTTTTTCCCCTTCTGTTTTGAGGATGTCTGTGGAGAGTAAGAATTTCAGGTTGTATATTGTATAGATTCTTTGATATTAAATGGAGCTATTGAACTATCTGGATATATCTAGTTTCATATAGTTCCAAAATAAGTAGGACAAAATTGCTTGTTTGATTAGCATCACATTCATCCTGCACTCCATCACAGGGGAAAACAACAACAAAATGTACTGTAGCAATTTACAAGGAGTCTTTGATGCTGATAGGAAAACACTGACTGCTTCCATCTCAAAGAACAGGAATTCCAGGTGCTTGGAAACTGCACCTCTTTCAAGCCATATACCACCTGGATTTATTGGGCCAAAACTCAAGAGATAAGAACAACAAAGAGATGTTTTGGAAGACATTCATATTGCCTGGGATGAGGTTTTCGCTGCCTTGCAGCT
Organism: Mobula birostris; assembly: GCF_030028105.1. Lineage (NCBI taxonomy): Eukaryota > Metazoa > Chordata > Chondrichthyes > Myliobatiformes > Myliobatidae > Mobula > Mobula birostris. The sequence goes on from NC_092392.1 coordinate 59,815,734, forward strand.
TATTCAGGTGGATAAATCCCCAGGGCATGACTGAATAAATCCTCGAACTTTGTGCCAGGCTCAAGACAAAATTGCAGAGGCCCTTGTAGAGATATTTGCTTCTTCATTGCTTGCTGCTAAAGGTACTGAAGACTCAAAGGTGGCTAATGTTGTTCCATTCTTTAAGAAGGGTAGCAAGCACAAACCAGGTTATTACAGGCCAGTCAGCCTTACATCAGTAGGACAGGAGAGGATTCTGAATGACAAGATCCAACATCTAATTAGGAAGAGTCAACGTGGCTTTGTGTGTGGGGAAATCGTGTTTGACAAGGTCTTTGACATAATCCTGAATGGTAGGCTGATCTGGAAGGTTGGGTCCCATGGAATCCAGTGAGAGCTAGCCCAATGGATTCAAAAGCAACAGGAATTCTGCCGATGCTGGAAATTCAAGCAACCGCTTTGCTGAACACCTACGCTCTGTCCGCCAGAGAAAGCAGGATCTCCCAGTGGCCACACATTTTAATTCCACATCCCATTCCCATTCTGACATGTCTATCCACGGCCTCCTCTACTGTAAAGATGAAGCCAAACTCATTTTGGAGGAACAACACCTTATATTCCGTCTGGGTAGCCTCCAACCTGATGGCATGAACATCGACTTCTCTAACTTCCGCTAATGCCCCACCTCCCCCTCGTACCCCATCCGTTATTCATTTTTATACACACATTCTTTCTCTCACTCTCCTTTTTCTCCCTCTGACTATACCCCTTGCCCATCCTCTGGGTTCCCCCCCCCCTCCCCCTTTTCCTTCTCCCTGGGCCTCCTGTCCCATAATCCTGTCATATCCCCTTTGCCAATCACCTGTCCAGCTCTTGGCTCCATCCCTCCCCCTCCTGTCTTCTCCTATCATTTTGGATCTCCCCCTCCCCCTCCCGCTTTCAAATCTCTTACTAACTCTTCCTTCAGTTAGTCCTGACGAAAAGTCTCGGCCTGAGACGTCGACTGTACCTCTTCCTAGAGATGTTGCCTGGCCTGCTGCGTTCACCAGCAACTTTGATGTCCAATGGATTCAAAATTGGCTCAGCGATGGGAAGCAAAGAATGGTATTTGAAGGTTGTTTTTCAGAATGAAGTTTGGTGATTCGTGATGTGTTGAAGACCTTACTGTTTGGACTTTTGTTATTTATATAAATGATTTGGTTATGTATGGATAAGGCTTTATCGGTAATTAGCAGATGAGACAAAGTTAGGCGGTGATGTTATGGTAAAGAAAGTTATTATATATTACAGGGAGATCTTAATCAGTTAAGGAAGTGGGCTGAGGAGTAGTAAATGGATTTCAATAACAATAAGCATGAGGTGAGACATTTTGGAAAGTCAAACCAGCATAGGACTTCTACTATGAATGATAGGATATTAGGGAGTGTAATGGAACAGAAGGACCTAGAAGTACAAGAGCATACTTAATTGAGAGCATCGTTATAGATACGGTGGTAAAAAAGGCATTAGGGTTAGGGTTAGGGTCTTTAGTCAGGGCATTGAGTATTGGAGTTGGGATATCATGTAGTTGTACACGTCTTTGGCTTGACCACACTTGGAATGCTGTGTACAACGTTGGTAACACTGTTGTAAGATAGATGTGGTTGAACTGGAAAGAGTGCAGAAAAGATTGAGGCTTTTGCCTGGACTGTAGGGCTTCAGTGTAAGGAGAGGTTGGTTACTTCTGTAACTTATGGTGATTTATTCTCCACCCCTCCTCTTCTCCTCACCTGCCATCACCTCTCTCTCGTTCCACTCCTCCTTCCCTTTCTTCAGTCCACTATCCTCTTCTATTAGATGTTTTCTTCAGTCCTTTACTTCTTCCACCTACCACCTCCCCCCTTCTTTCTTCATCCTCCCTCACTTGCAAGCTTGTACTCCTTTCCCTCTACCCACCTTATTATTCTAGCTTCTGTCCCTTGCTTCTCCAGTGCTGAAAAAGGATTTCAGTCCAAATCATTGACTATTTGTTCCCCTCCATAGATGCCTCATTTGCTGAGTTCCTCCAGATTCTGTGTGTGTTGCTCAATCTAGGTCTTATAGGGGAATGAGAGGTGACCTCATAGAAATGTTTGAATGTAGGGGAATGAGGGGTGACCTTATAGAAATGTTTGAATGTAGGGGAATGAGGGGTGACCTTATAGAAATGTTTGAATATAGGGGAATGAGGGGTGACCTTATAGAAATGTTTGAATATAGGGGAATGACGGGTGATCTTATAGAAATATAGGGGAATGAGGGGTGACCTTATAGAAATGTTTGAAAAATGAATAGTTATTCGTGACTCACCTAATATACTTGGCATTACCTGCGGGAATGAGATACACAAGTTATCACTATATGCAGGTCATTTATTACTATAGATCTCTAACCCTGAGAAATCCATTCCGGCAGTAATATCCTTGCTTGCTCAGTTTAGTAACTCTTCTGGCTACAAATTGAATCTTAGTAAGAGTGAACTCTTCCCATTAAATATGCAGGTTCCAATTTATAGACATTCACCATTCAGATTGATTACTGACTATTTTACTTATCTGGGTGTTAAAATTACTAAGAAGCATAAGGACTTATTGAAGCTCAATTTTTACCTTTATAGCAGAATAAAAATCCTAGACTAAGTTTAAAAAAAAATACTTAAAGTCCAAAGAAGACAGTGGTTTGGCATTGCTGAATTTAAGATTTTATTACTGGGCAATTAATATTTTGGACAGAAGATTGGGATATAATTCCAAGACCACAATGGGTAAACCTTGAATGTAATTCTGTACAAGGGTTCTCATTGGTTTCGATTTTAGGAACTTCGCTTCCCTTTGTTCTCTCTAAAGTGAATAAACAAATGGTTAATCCAATAATTAAATACACATTACGAATATGGTTTCAATTTTTAGTTTGAACAAACTTATTTTATCAAGCCCTATTATATGTAATTTTTTTCCCAACCCTCTTATGGATCAAGCTTTTCTGATATGGAAAATGTTTTTGTGATTTATTCTTGATGACCGTTTCATGTCTTTTGAACAGTTGTCTAATAAATATAATTTGCCCAGATCCTATTTTTTTAGATATTTACAAATAAGAAACTTTCTAAATACTACGCTACCTACCTTTCCAACTTCATATCCAACTGATTTCACGGAAAAAATTTTAGGTTTAAATCCTTATCAGAAGGGTTTAATAGCAACTATTATATAATTATGAAAATACAGCCAGGTATATCTGATAAAATTAAGAATGAATGGGAAAGGGAACTTCAACTTCACTTATCTATAGAGAAATGGGAGAATATTTTTCAATTATTTAACTTTTCCTCTATATGTGCCAAACATATGTTGATACAAATTAAGGTGGTGCATCGGGCCCACATGTCTAAAGATAAACTAGCTCGTTTTTACTCCCATATAAATCCTGTTTGTGACAGATGTCACTCTGAGGTAGCTTCTTTGACTCATAGGTTCTGGTCTTGCCCTCTTTTGAAAAAATTTTGGAAAGATATTTTTGATATTATTTCAACAGTTTTGCATATTGATTTACAACCTCATCCTATTACCACAATTTTCGGTTTACCAATGATGGAACATGGTTCTTTATCCTCTTCAGCCTGTCGGATGATTGCATTTGTTACATTAATGGCCAGAAGATCCATTTTATTGAATTGGAAAGAGATCAATTCCCCTACTACATTTCAATGGTTTTCCCAAACTATATCATGTTTAAATTTAGAAAAAATCAGAAGTGTCCCTTTTGATCCTTCGGTTAAATTTGAAGAGACTTGGAGGCCATTTATTCAACGCTTTCGTATGATGTAGTTTGACCTTTTCCGAATCCTTTTTATTAACCTAGAATATACGGATAGAGGAGCGGAGTTAACGACATTAATGATTGTATTCGATGTAATATAGCTAGCCTTGTTCTGTTTTGTTTAGATCAGTTTTTGGTTTAGTTTAGTTTTTTTTTAACTTTGGGGTTTTTTTCCTTTATTTTTTTCATTTTTCTTTTTATCATGGTTAATTATATTAAGAGTTTGGGAGGTCTAATATACTTGTATTATCTGTAGTTTTTACTTGCATATGTCAATTACCAATAATGTAATCCCAATCTCTTTGTATTAGTACTGTTACTATGTTTATGAATTTGAAAATTAATAAAAAGATTAAAAAAGAAAGAAAAATGAAAGGTATAGATATTGTAAACGTTAAGTCTTAAGGGTAGGGGAATCCCAAACTAGAGAGAATAGTTAGAGGGTGAGAGGGGAAAGATTTTAAAGGGATCTGACTGGAAACGTTTTCATGCAGACGGTGGTGAGTATATGGAATGAGCTGCCAAAGAAAGTGGTTAAGGCAGGTACAATGGCATCATTTAAGAAGCTAAATTTGATTTTTCTTGGACAAATTCTGATTTCCTTTTTTCCCATGTCACTTAACTGGGGTAGCAGTTATATAAACTATCTAGCTTAGATTATTTGATATTTTCAAAATACCACTCAGTAATAACAGTTGATAACTTTTTGTTTACTTTGCAAATTGGGAGTTTTGTTTTGATCTGAGACTTGATTATCTGCCTTCTCATGAAATCTTAGATTTTTTTTTGTTAGAAATTAGTTTGGTTATCTCTAGCTCTTAGGAAACTTTACAAAATTACATAATTATCCACTTAGTATAGTTCCAATTTGTATTTCCTGGTACTTGAACCTTTCTGTCAGGCTGCTTACTCTGGTGTTATTTAAATCAACTTTCATCACTTTCATAACCTTTGAAAGTGTCATTTTATCTTTTTGCATCAGAGTACAGTTTCTGATATCCTACTTTTGCACCACTGAAACACTGTAAGTTGAGGAACAATACCTCAACTTAAAACCAAGTGCATTCTGGATTTAACATCACATTCACCAAACCAGATAATCAGCATTTCCATCTTTTGTATTTCACTTGTTGTTTTCTCTTTTCTTCTGGTAATTTTTGTACATTCGTCTTTTCCATGCTTTCCTTCTGATAACACTTTTCATCAGAATGTTTAATCAGGTTATTTAATCTTATCTACCATCCTATTCCTATTTCATCTTTTCTTTAGCTTTGCTCTCCCCTACACTTTAATTTAAAATTTATTTTCTTTCTATTGCCAGTTCTGAACAAATTTCATCATCTTTAAATGTAATTACTTCTCTCCAAATATTGTTGAATTATTTTGTGCATTTTCTGGAATTGCAATAAAATGCAAAATTATATATATAGTCAAAATTGAGATGCTTTTTTTGTATAAGAAGCTAAACCTTTGTGATGCAGAAATAAAAGACAAGTGTATTCTTTGGAGTGAATATTGAGGAATGAGTGCTTCAGGTTTCAAAGGGGATGAATTAGGAAATACTAGATAATGAATGAAAAATGCTCTATGCAGAACAGGCTATTTTAAAATGACTTCTCAAATTAAAAAGCTGAATTACAGCAAGGTAATGTAGGTAAAACTTAAAATAATATCTTTATTGATGGGAAGCATTTCTTGTCAGATTGAAGATATTGATGCAAAAATCTCTGGACCTGGGAAGTGCTGATTGTACTGTATTTCTCTGGGAGCAAAGGCTTTCTGGTACTGATCAATGTCATTTTTTTTTGTATCTCAGTTACTTGTTTCATGCATGCTTTCATGATTTTTTTTTCATGGATCTGTCAAGAAGGTACACTACTCTCTTGAGAATTGTCTTCTAATATGTGACATTGCATAATTAGATTCTGTCATACCTTTTTGAATATTGCCCTTGGAAAAATTAAATCGAAAATAAATATGCCCTAAATAATGAATAGGCTGTCAAGTCTCCGGAGGTCCAAATACCATTGGAAATTTAGCTCAATTCTAAATGTAACATTCCAGAAGCATTTTCACTTCTCTAGATGGAAGACTATTTCTATTCCATGCTCCTGCTATCTACACATTTCTTGTCGTCGCAATGTTAATACATCCACACTTGAGTCTGCTGCCTTGGTATTACAGGAGAGGGGTCCTTTTCTGGTTGTCTAATGGTGTTTTGCATGGACTGCTTTTTCATGTTATGCCAATAATTTGAATGATGGAATTGATAGTTTTGTGGAAAAATTTGTGGACAATATGAAGAAAGGTGAAGGGGCAGGTATTGAGGAAGTAGGGAGTCTGAAGAAGAGCTTGGACAGATTGGGAGAGTGGGCAAAGAAGTGGCAAATGGAATACGTTGTAGAATGTGTGTGGTCATGCACTTTGATAGAAGGAATAAAGGCGTAGACTATTTTCTAAGTAGGAAGAATATCCAATAATTTTGGAGGCGCAGTCCTGTGCTTGGACTCCCAAGTGCAAATCCTGCATTAGGGAGTCATAGTGCAGGATTCCCTAAAGGTTAACTACAGGTTGGGTCAGTGGTGAGGAAGGCAAGTGCAATGTTACTGTTCATTTTAAGAGGACTTGAATATAAGAATAAGGATGTAATGCTGAGGCTTTATATGACATTGCTCAGACTGCACTTAGAATACCATGAACAGTTCTGGACCCCTTATCTGAGATAAAATGTGTTGGCATTGGTGAGGGTCCAGAGGAAGTTCACAATGATTCTGGGAATGAAACGGTTAACATAAGAGAGGCATTTGACACTGGCCTGTACTTGCTGGACGGCAGGCCACAAACTCAGAATAGAAAGATGTCCATTTAGAACAGAGATGAGAAGGAATTTCTTTAGCCAGAGGGTAGTGAATCTGTGGAAATCATTGCCGTAGATGGCTATGGAGGCCAAATAATTGAGTATATTTAAAGCACAGGTTGTTAGGTTCTTGGTCAGTCAGGGTATCAAAGGTTATGTGGAGAAGGCAGAAGAGTGGAATTGACAGGGACAATAAATCAACCATGATGGAATGGTGGAGCAGACTTGATGGGCTGAATGGCCCAATTCTGCTCCCATGTTCTATGGTCTTATTTACCCTAGCTCAAGGTGCTTTTTTTTTACTATGGAGGTGAGCATGTTGTTTTTAGAGCTCGTAATTGCCATGGCATTGTTCATTTTCATCCCACGGATAGATAGTGAATGTACTGAATAGACAAGCTCAAAGCTCATCAGTTCATATTAAAGGTATTAAAGCCACAAGCTTCTGTTGCTTTTAATTTTATTTGCACAATAAAAATAGAAGTTACGAACATCAATCTTTCTCTGCCAGTTTAAAATTTGTCTCAAATTTGTTAGTAGCAACTGTGCCTGACAGTTGTTTAAATTGACAGTTTTTTTTTGCTTGAAGCACTGAAATTTTGACAAAGTGCCCAATTTGAATTTAGTGGGCTGTGTTGTAAAGTTGCCAGTGAAACAGTGCTTGCTGCTATCCTCTGAAGATCTGGGAACTTAGATTTTCCTTTATTTATTTTTGGTCAGTAGGGTGGGGTGGCGAGGGTCAACTGATCTGAATCCACGTCGAGACCCTTCACTCCTGCATCCACTTAGAATATGTCACCTCCCATTCTTGTTTGTCTGTCCTCCTGTACTCTTTCTTGGTCACATAAATTCAGATGTTTCAATCTTCCACAGTGGTGCTTGCAATATATTTACTTCCCCACCCCCTCCCACTCAGTTTTATTTAGTACTGCAACAAAATTGATTGGACCTACAATGGTGTCAGTTCTACTTTCTCCTTCCTTTCCTGCTCTCTGCTTATAGAACTAATTTAGTATTATCCTTGCTTTCATTTTCCACTACAGCAATTTCCACTTACAACAGATCAGAATGCATCCATTGCTCTCCTCGTTTGGACTGGTTTCTCGTGAGAATTGTATGTCACTCTTCTACATCTGATAATATCCATGCCTTCCTTGAGTCCTTCCCATTTCAACTACAAGAGGTGGCACAACTGCCCTTCTTTTTACCTCTGTCCTTCCCGGTGTCCTGGATTACAAACATTTTGTACTTGAAGCATCAAACCTTCAATACTGTGCACTTGTTTACTGCTCACTTTCCTATAATGGGAAGTCCAAAAACTTGTTGTAGTCATGACCTAAGATTTAATTCTCTATCTCACTCCCAGCTGTCCTCTATTTCCTACATTATTCCAACAGAGATCAATATAAGCTTGTGTAAAAACAACATGATTTGAGCAGGCAGAATGCAGCCTTCTGGACTGGGCGGAAATACTTTTGGTTTGTGAACACTTCCAGTTTCCATTCCAAGACCATTTGGCAGTTGCAAGTGGTGCATCTGCATTTTCACCTCTAGCCTTTTTGTTACAAAATACAGTGGATTCAATTGGGGCAGACACTTATTTGGGACAACTCTTAAAGAACAAAAACTAATCAAGAAAATTGCTGGGATTCCCTTCATTTATTTGGGATACTGCTGCTTAAATGGGACAGGAGACTGGTGCTGAACAGCTTCTAACTGGAGTCAGGCCCATGCACTTGTGCCCATTAGACGCTACACCGTGCTTGGAGTGAACAGTTCTTAAATAGTGTTAGTTGCATCTGTTTGTGTTCAAAAAGCAGTGCTGTCTGTCAGAGGGAAATGAACAGTAACTCTTCTGAACTGTTGTGCTCACCGTGGTTTCAAGCATTCAGTCTTGGAAATGCCAGAAACAGCCAGGAGTGAAAAGAAAACTATTTTGCCTCTTCAACAAGTTAGGAACCACAAAGTTTTTTAAGCCGCCTTTGAGTGATCCAATTTTTTTACTTTGGAAAAATAAAGGTATTAATTTTCTGGATGTATTTAAAGAAGATAGACTGATGTCTTTTGAACAATTAGTCGATAAATATTCTCTTTCGTACTCACAATTTTTACAATCCCTTCAAGTTAGATATTTCTTACAAAAATGATTAAGTAATTTTCCTTACGTATTGGATGCCGACCTGTTAGATACTATTATGGGTATGAACCCTTTGATGAAGGGTTCCACTGGAAGAATTTATAATTTACTATTACAATGGGATAAGCGTCCTTTATTTAAGATTAATCAAGATTAGGAAAAGGAACTTAATTTGACTTTTATGACAGAAGACTGGACACAGATTCTGAAATTGGTTAATTCTTCTTCGATCTGTGCTAGTCATTCACTGATTCAATTTAAAATTATACATCGTTACTATTTGATGTAGGAGAGATTGTCTAAAATGTTTCCTAATGTTGATAGTTATTGTGATAGATGTAGAACTGAGACAGCTACACTGACACACACGTTCTGGTCTTGTTCTATACTGAAACAGTTCTGGAAGTTAGTTTTTTTTCTACAATTTCTGAAGTACTTAAAATTAACTTACAACCTAACAAATTAACTGTGCTTTTTGGAATAATTCCTCAAAATATCCACAGTATCTCTTTGTCTGACCAACATGTTATTGCATTTGTTACATTGATAGCTAGTAGGGACATTTTGTTGAAGTGGAAGGATACATCGGCTCCCATCTTGTCACAATGGTTCTTGTCACAATGGTGCTATGTCTTAGTTTGTAGAAAATTAGAAGTCAAACTTTTGAACCTATGTTTGATTTTGAGAAAAGATGGGATTCATTTGCTCGTTATTATCATTTGAGTTAATTGATAGATTTCCTCCACGATCTAATTGTAAATTTTTGGTAACACACATCAAAGTTGCTGGGGAACGCAGCAGGCCAGGCAGCATCTCTAGGAAGAGGTACAGTCGACATTTTGGGCCGAGACCCTTCGTCAGGACTAACTGAAAGAAGAGTGAGTAAGAGATTTGAAAGTCCCACCTCCCCCTTGTACCCCATCCGTTATTTATTTATATACACACATTCTTTTTCTCTCTCTCCTTTTCTCCCTCTGTCCCTCTCACTATATCCCTTGCCCATCCTCTGGGTTTTTCCCCCCCCTCCCCCTTTTCTTTCTCCCCGGGCCTCCTGTCCCATGATCCTCTTATATCCCTTTTGCCAATCACCTGTCCAGTTCTTGGCTCCATCCCTCCCCCTCCTGTCTTCTCCTATCATTTTGGATCTCCCCCTCCCCCTCCCACTTTTAAATCTCTTACTAACTCTTCCTTCAGTTAGTCCTGACGAAGGGTCTCAGCCTGAAACGTTGACTGTACCTCTTCCTAGAGATGCTGCCTGGCCTGCTGCGTTCACCAGCAACTTTGATGTGTGTTGCTTGAATTTCCAGCATCTGCAGAATTCCTCGTATTTGCGTAAATTTTTGGTGGTTTTTTATTCTTGCTGACGGTTTGATGTTTATCTTTAGAAGCATCTTTTGTACGATGCATGGCTCCGGGGTTGAACACCTAATGGGTTTTTTTTTCTCACTTTTTCTTGCTTAGTAAGAGTTTTTTTTTGTCACCAAAATTCTTTCAATCTTTAAGAAAATGTTTTTTTTCTTGAGACACTAAGTGTTGCCTACTTCAATGTACTCTTAATTTTGGATAATAATAATAAGATTTGAAAAGAAAGAAAGGAACCACAAAGCATTTGAAAGTATCAAAATCATCTTGAATGGTACAATGAAAATGAAGATTTCGAGAGTGCAATCATCAAAAGCATTATATGCATTTGACGATTATCTGCACTGATTTTGTTCATTGCATACACAGGATAAATTCCTCCAGTGATTATTAGGAACTAATCCACAGTTTTATATGCCGTATTACTATTGATAGTGTTCCAATTTGTTCTGTATTTCATTTAAGTACATAATTTATTTCTCAGTTAAAACAGTATAAAAAAGACAAACTACCATTTAACTATTTCACTTTGCAATTGATAAAATGTTTTGTTTTAGGTTGGAACTTCTCTGCATTGAAGCAACAATCCTGAATACTGGTTTCTCACGTGGTTCAGCAGATGCGACAATGATTTTAAATGGTCTTTAATGTTCTGTGGTGTATTGTAAAGAGCAGAGTTATTTTCCTTGATGTCCTGGTTAACTTTTATCTGTTTCAACATGTTCAGTATCAAATTGTAGGAATACCTTGTGTGTAAACTGGCTGCCATGTTTTTACCACTTGAATCAATAAGTGCATTTTCAATATAATTAATTCCCTGTCAGTGCTAGAACATACCAAGGTCATCAGCAAATTGAGCAGCATCTATGGAGGGAAATAAGCATTTGATGTTTTAGGCCACAATCCTTCCTCAGGACTTGAAAGGAAAGGAGCAGAAGTCTGAATAAGTTCAAAGTAAATTTGTTATCAAAGTACATACATGTCACCATATATAACCCTGAGATTCATTTTCTTGTGGGCATATTCAGCAAATCTCTAGAATAGTTTCTGTAACAGGATCAATGAAAGATCAACTAGAGTGCAGAAGACAACAAACTGTGCAAATGCAAGTATAAGTAATGGCATTGAGAACATGAAATAGCAAGATGGTCTCTAAAATGAGAAATGGTTGGGGGCATCTCAATGGATGGGCAAGTGAGTGTAGTTATCCCCTTTGTTCAAGAGCCTGATGGTTGTGGGTTAGTAACTGTTCTAGAACTTAGCAGGGTGAGTCCTGAGTCTCCTACCTGATGGCAGCAATGAGGAGAGAGCATGGCCTGGGTGCTGATGATCTCTGATGCATGCTGCTTTCCTGTGACAGCGTTTCATGTAGATGTGTTCAATGGTTCAGTGCTGTACTGGGTCGAATCCACTACCTTTCGTAGGATTTTCTGTTCAAAGGCATTGGTGTTTCCATACTAGGCTGTGATGCAGCACCTTCCGCTGCACACCTATAGCAGCTTGTCATAAGTTTTAGATGTCATACTGAATCTCCAGACTCCGAAGAAAGTAGAGGTGCTGCTGTGCTTTCTTTGCATTTGCTGTGCTGGGTTCAGGACAGGTCCTCTGAAATAGTAATACCCAGGAATTTAATGTTTGCTAACACTCTCCTCTGATTACTGACTCATGGACCTCTGGTTTCCCTCTCCTGAAATCTGCAATCAGTTCTTTAGTCTTGCTGACATTGAGTGAGAGACTGGTGTTATGACACCACTCAGCCAAATTTTCAATCTCCCTCCTGTATGCTGATTTATCACCACCTTTGATTCAGCCCACAACAGTAGTGCCATCAGCAAACTCGAGTATGGTGTTGGAGCTGTGCTTAGACACACAGTAATGGGTGTAAAGTGAGTAGAGCAAGGAGCAAAGCACATAGCCCTGTTGTGCTCCTGTGCTGATGGAGATTGTGGGGGAGATGTTATAAATCCAAACTGACTGGGGTATACAAGTGAAGAAATCCAGGATCCAATTGTACAAGGAGGTATTGAGGCCTTGAGGCCAAGGTCTTGGAGCTTATTGATTAATTTTGAGGGGATGATGGTAGTAAATGCTGAGCTGTAATTGATAAGAACATCTTTATTTATGCATCTTTGATGTTCAGAAGTTCCAGGGTTGAATGCAGAACTAATGAGATGGCATCTGCTATGGACCTGTTACTCCAGTGGATCCAAGTCACTTCTCAGGCAGGAACTGATGTGGTTGATCACCAGCCTCTCAAGACCTCTAGATGTAAGTGCAAATGGGCAATAGTCATTGAGGCAGGTCACCACGCTCTTCTTGGGCACCAGTATAGTTGAAGCCTACTTGAGGTAGGTGGGCACAACACATTGCTGAAGTGAGAGATTAAAGATCTCAGTGAACACACTAGCTAGTTGGTCAGTGCAGGTCTTTAGTACATGGCCAGGTACCCCATCTGGTCTGGATAGATGCTTTCCTTGGATTCACCCTCCTGAAGGCAGCCCACACATCAACTTTAGTGGATCATCTGGACATGTGGGGTTCGCGATTGTTCTTCTATGTTCTGGCAGTCAGTCAAATGGAGCATAGAAAGCATTGACCTAATCTGCAAGTGTAGCCCTGATGTCTCCCATGTTTCTTCATTTAACTTTGTAGGAGGTGATAGCATTCAAGCCCTGCCACAGCTGTCAATCATCTGTTGATTCCAGTTTGGTCTGGAATCTCCTCTTCGCCTGTGAGATAGCTTTCTGGAGATCATACCTGCACCCCTTGTAGCTTTGTTGGTCTCCAGACTTGAATGCCTCTCGTCCGGCCCTCAGCAAATTCCGGATTTCATGGTTCATCCAGGTTTTCTGACTGGAGAAGCCTCTGAATTATCTCCTGGGAACACACTCACTACAGCTGTTTTAATAAAGTCCATTACAAACATGGTGTACAGTATTCATTTAGATCTCTAGATGAGTACTTGAACACTGCCCAGTCCACTGACTCAAAGCAACCCTATGATTGTTTCTCTGCCTCCCACGGCCACCTTAGTTGTCTTAATCACTGGAATCTTGCTTCTTAGGCCTGTCTGCAGGTAGGAGGACAGCTAAGTGATATGATTAACCAAAATGCGGTCTGGGCAAGGAATGGTAGGCATTCCTCATCTTAGTGTTGCAGTGGTCTAGTATGTTGGGATCTCTGGTGCTACAAGTTATATGCTGGTGACAATTGGGCAGGGTTTTCTTCAAACAAGCCTGGTTTAAAGTCATTGACTATAATTTGAAATGTATTGAGATGGGCTGTTTCTTGTCTGCAGATGATGTGCAGCATCGCAAGTACTTGTAATGGGCAGCTGGTGGTATATAAGCTGAGATCAGGATCACAAAGGAGAACTCCTGAGGCAAATAGAATGGTCTACATTTGATCACAAGCAAGGAAAAATCTACACACACACAGACACGCACCTGGGTAAGCAGCATCTACGGAAAACAGCACAGTCGACATTTCAGGCTGAGATCCTTCATCAGATCTGGAGAGGAAAAGCATGACCAGTCAGAGTTAGAAGGTGGGTGAGGGGAGGAAGAAACACGAGGTGATGGGTGGAACTGGGAAGGGGAGTGAAGTAAAGAGCCGGGAAGTTAATTGGTTAAAGAGATACAGATACAGGGCTGGAGAGGGGGATATCTGGTAGGAGAGAACAGAAGGCCATGGAAGAAGGTAAAGGAGAAGGTGAACTAGAGGGAGGTGATAGGCTGGTAAGGAGATGAAGTGAGAGGGAAATGGTGAGGGAGAGGGAATGGAGGGGGGGGAGGGAAATGTGTGCTTGATGGTGGGATCCTGTTGGAGATGGTGGAGGTTATGAAGAATGATGTGCTGGACATGGAGGCTGGTGGGGTGGCAGGCGGAAGGTGTATGGGCAGAAGTATGCGAAATAGGAGAGATGCAGTTGAGGGCAGCATTGGTGGAGGAAGGGAAGCCCCTTTGGAGGAGGACATCTCCTTAGTTTGGACAAGGAAGTCGCTTCCTACACAACTCCCTTGTCCATTCATCCCTCCCCACTGATCTCCCTTCTGGCACTTATCCTTGCAACAGAACAAGTGGTACACCTGCCCCCTACACAACCTCCCTCACTACCATTCAGGCCCCCAAACAGTCCTTCCAGGTAAGGCGACACTTCACTTGTGAGTCTGTTGGGGTCATATACTGTGTTCGGTGTTCCCAATGTGACCTCCTGTATATCAGCAAGAGCCGACATAGATTGGGAGACCACTTTGCTGAGCACCTACGCTCCATCTGCCAGAAAAACCGGGGTCTCCTAGTGGCCACCCATTTTAATTCTATGTTCCATTCTGATATGTCAATCTATGGCCACCTCTACTGTTGTGATGAGGTCGCACTTGGGTTGGAAGAGCAACACCTTATATTTTGTCTGGGTAGCCTTCAGCCTGATGGCATGAATATTGATTTCTCAAACTTCTGGTAATACCACTACCCTCTTCAACATTCCCCATTCCCATTTCTCCCTCTCACCTTTATCTCCTTACCTGCCTATCACCTCCCTCTGGTGCTCCTCTCCCTCAGATTTCTCCCTTCTCCAGCCCTGTATGTCTTTCACAAATCAATATCCCAGCTCTTTACTTCACCCGTCCACTCCCATCCTGGTTTCACCTATCACCTTGTGTTTCTTCCTCTACCTTCTTACTCTGACTCATCATTTTTTTTTTCTCCAGTCCTGATGAAGGGTCTCTGCCCGAAACATTGACTATACTGTTTTCCCTAGATGCTGCCTGGCCTGCTGAGTTCCTCCAGCATTTTGTGTGTTTACATTTGATTGTTGGGTTCCAAGCCGACGGTACACAGGTTCGGCATAACCACAACGTCGGAGCACCAACAAGAATTGCCCATAAAACACACGCCTCCTCCCTTTGCCCTCCCTGAGTCCATAGTTTGGTTCATTCTGAAAATCGTAAATCCTTCTGGTCTGACAGCTGCGTCCAGCATATTTGTAGATACCCAAGTATCGATGCAGCAAACAATTGAGATGTTTTAATCTGCCTCTGATACAGCAATATTGCCCTCAGATCATCAGTTTTATTCTGCAGCAAGTAAAAAGGTGGGGGAAGAGGAGGATACGGTAGGCTCTGTTCAGTGCTGTGAGTGAAGTTATCCAGACTGGTTCAGGAGCATGGTTGTAGGGTAATAACTGTTCCTGATCCTGGTCATGTGGTACCTAAGGCCCCTATATCTCCTTCTTGATGGCGGCAGCAAGAATAAAGCATGGCCTTGATGGTGTGGCCCTTGACGATGGATGCTGCTTCCCTTGTGGCAGCATTCTTTGAAGATGTGCTCAATAGTTTGGAGGGTTTTTCCCGTGATGGACTGGTCTGTATTCACCATTTCTTGTAGGCTTTTCCCTTGGGCATCGGCGTTTCCATACCAGGTCATTATGTGCCATGGGGCACCATGGTAGCATAGCTATTACAGCTCGTGGTGTTCCAGAGTTTGAAGTTTAATTCCAGTGATCTGTGAGGAGTTAGTACATTCTTGTGACCATGTAGGTTTTCTTCCACAGTCTAAAAACCTACCAGTTAGTCGGTTAATTGTTCATTGTAAAATGTTTGTGATTAGGAAAAAGGAAAGGTACGTCGCATCTGGGGTTTCTCTGGTTAGTGGACGATTTCCCTCCACGCTTCTCTGACGTAGTGAGGAACCGCGTACGAGGCAAGTTACAGCAGTGGTTTGCCATTGCCTTCTGCTGGGTGAGTTTCCAAGGAGATCACCAGCTCGTAACCCAGCACGGATGGAAAGCGTGTAGGGGAGCCGGCTGGCTGAATTCGAACCCAGGACCTTTCGTCCCGAAGTCTGACGCTGATGCCACTACGCCACCACGCCACCAACTGGGTCGTTTGTGATTAGGATGGTGTTAAATAGATGGGTTCTTTGGAGGAGTGCCTGTTCCATGCTGTATCGCTAAATAAATTTTTTAAAATTACAACCAGTCAGGATGTACTCCACAGTGCATCTATAGAAATTTTTCAAAGTTTTGGATGACATGCTGGGTCTTGGCAAACTTCTGAGAAAATAGAGGTGCTGTTGTGCCTTCTTTGAAATGGCTCTTGTGAGCGATCCAAGGAAAGGTCCTCTGATGGATAACTCCCAAGAAATTAAAATTGCTGACCCTCTCCACTTCTGATCCCCTAATAGACCATGGACCCCTGATTTCTTCCTCCTGTAGTCAATAATCAGTTCTTTGGTTTTGTTTACATTGAGTGAGGAGTAGTTGTTGTGGCGCGACCTAACGAGATTTTCAGTCTCCTGCTATATGCTGATTCGTCACCACCTTTGAAATTGGCCGACAACACTGGTGTTGTAAATGAAGAGCATCCTGATGTATGCATCTTCACTGTACAGATGTTCAGGAGCAGAGCAGCGTGGAGAGCATCTGCTCTGACCTGTTGTGCCTGTAGGCAAATTAGAGCAGATCCAAGTCACTCCTGAGGCATGAGTTGGTCATCATCATCATCATCAGGTGCCATGCCCAGTTTGAGCTTTGACTGCCATGGCCCACACACTCCTGTTTCGGGTTAAGTGGATCAATTCATTGGTATTCATTTCCAATTCTCTGGCTGCTGTCTCCATCATCATTTGTCTTTGTCTTTGTCTTCCTCTTGCTTTCTTCCCTTCAGTCTTTCCCATAATTACCGTGCATTCTAACTCCTCTTTCCTAATCACATGTCTAATGAAGGTACATTGCCTTTTCATGATCTCATACATTATTTCTCTTTTTGTGTTTGCTCTGTTCATGACATCCTCGTTAGATATTCGTTTTGTCCATGATGTTCTTTGCATCCTCCTCAAAAACCATATCCCTGCTGCTTCAATTCCTTTCCTCATGTTACTAGATATTGTCCAACATTCTGAGCTGTATAACATAACTGGATAAACATAACATTTCAGTACTCTGAGGCGGGTTGTCATGCCTAGTTTAGTATTGGTCAGTATACTCTTCATTCTCGTAACGATATCTTTTGCCATCCCTATTCTTCTTTTGATGTTCGTCACACCTGCCATCTGATGTCACCCAGCTTCTTTACTTGTTTTATGTCTTCCCTGTTTATTCTCAGCCTGCAGATAGGATTCTCCTTCTTTTTGGATATCACCATACATTGTCTTTTTGCAATTGATAGATAGACCTATTCTTGCACTTTCTTCAACAACTATATCAATTAAGTTTTGTAGTTCTTCCTCCGTACTTGCAATTAACAGTGTCACCCGCGTATCTGAAATTATTGATGTCTTCACCACCAACTTTGATTCCCAAGATGTCTCTTATTTTTTGTAGTATTGTTTCACTGTACACATTAAACAAATCAGGGGAGAAAACACACCCTTGTTTAACGCCTCTCTTGATTTTCGTAAACTGACTCACTTCTCCATCTATTCTTACCAGTTTGTTCCCAGTACAGATTTCTGACTAGGCAGAGGCCTTTCGAATCTAGATCTAGAGTTTTCTGTAATATTTCAAATAACTTATTGTGCTTCACTTTATCAAATGCTTTTGTGTAGTCGATAAAACAAACAAATCTTTTTGCACTTGAATAGCTCATTCTGATCGTATCCTTAACATCAATATTGCGTTTCTTGTACGTTTTTCTTTTACAAGACAACATTGTTCTTTGCCTATTTCAACTGGTATCTTACTTTTGCTCTTGTTATCAAAATTCTTAGAAGTATCTTGGTGATGTGATTCATTAAACTTATGGTCCTATGTAATTCACATTCTGTTGCTCCAGGTTTCTTACGAAGAGTGATAAATACTGATTTTTTTTCATCTCTTCTGGTATTATTCCAGTCTCATAAATGTCATTGATTAAATCAGTAAGTTTTTCAATTCCATAATCTTCAAGGGTGATAATTTGTTCTATTACTGATTCATCAGGACCTGCTGCCTTTCCTTTCTTCATCTTATTTATTGCATTACGAACTTCAGATTTTAAAATACTTGGATCTTCAATGTTTTTCTTAATTTCTGGTTTTTCGCCTTGATCGTCTTCAAACAATTCCTGAATCTACTCAGTCCATCTGTTCATAATATCTTTTTTCATGATAATGGTACCGTCCTTTGCTTTCAAACATTCACCTGAAGAACAGAGGAGCTTTTTACCAGTGACATTCTTGATTTGTTGATGTAACCTTTTTGGATCAGTAATAGGGATTCTTTCTAATTGCTCACATTCCTGGTTTAACCATTCTTCTTTAGCTTTTTGACATAAGTTTTTAACTTTTTTATCTAAGGGCTTGTATTCAATTGGATTTGCTGTCTTCCATCTCCTTTATTCCATTAGATTCTTGATTTCATCTGTCATCCATTTATTCTTTGTGCTGTTCTCTTTTTTAGGAATCACTGACTTTGCTGATTCTACCAAGGCATCCTTTAGAGAGTTAAATTTCATTTCTACATGATTGCTATCATCTTCAACAGATTCTATTTCTATACTTTGAAATCTATTCCTTACTTCAATTGTAAACTTTTGTCTTAAGTTTTCTTCTTTAATTAATTACGAGTAGTCAAGGGATTGTTCAGGTATTTGCTTCTTTAGTTTTTTAAGTTTTACTTTTAGGTGACATACTACTGGGTTATGGTCACTATTACAGTCTGCACCTGGATATGTTTTGCATTGAGTCACTAAGTTTCTAAATCTTTGGTTTACAGTCATAGTCAATTGGATTTCTAGTGTTATCACCTGGACTTGTCCAGGTCCACAAGCGTCTTGGATGGTTTTTAAAGTAGGTATTCATAATGACCTGATTATTCATCTTGCACCATTCTACCCATTTCTCACCTCTTTCATTTCTTTCCCCTAGTCCAAATTTTCCTATGGTATTGCCATCAGCACCTTGTCCTACTTCAGCATTTAGATCTCCCATGACAATAACAATATCTTGAGATTTGCATCCATTCTTTGCTTGTTCAAGCTCTTCATAGAATTTATCTATATCTTCATTTGTTCCATCTGTTGTTGGTGCATATACCTGTATAATTGCTGAATCAAATGGTTGTCCTCTGAATCTCACAAGGAGCATTCTTTCTGATATTGCCCGATGTCCTAAAACACTTTTTGCCATGTTTTCATCCATAAGAATTCCTACTCCATTAGTGTGGGATGTTCCACAAGAATAAACTAGTCAGATTAGAAATAAAACACATGTTCCAGCACCTATCCAACAAACTTCTCTAATTCCCATGATGTTAATCTTTAGTCTTTCCACTTCATTTATCACATTGTCCAACCTTCCTGCTTGATATAGGGTTCTTGCATTCCAAGTGGCAATAATTTTCTTTTGTGTTACTTTAATTTTATGAGCAGTAGCTTGATGACGGTCGGGGATCCCCTGCTGGCCAGAATCAACCCTACCAAGCGAAACATCTTCAGAGTTGTCTTGAAGATCCTGTTGACGCTGTTGTTGTATGATACATTTTGTGAGTTTGACCATGGTTTTCTTAGCAAATTGCAACAGTGGGCGAACTAAAGAAATCGCCATTTCTCTTCCCAAATGTTCATCCACCTATACTATAGCCGTTGACATTTGAGGTCATAGCTCATCTGCCTTCTCCATCATAAGTTCAGTTACTAAACCTGCCGGATCTGCCGTTGCCATGAGTTGATATGCTTCATAAACAACTTCTCAAAGCATTTCATCACAATGGATTAAGTTCTACTGAGCAGTAGTCATTGAGACAAGTTACCAAGTTCTTAGGCACCACTTTGATTGAAGACAGCTTGAAGTTGACTGCTGAAGCAAGAGGTTAAAGATGTCAGTAAACAATTGATTAGCAAAGGTCCTCAATACTCAGCCAGTGCACTGTACAGGCCAGATGCTGGCTGTGGGTTCATCCTCCTATAGGATGTTCTCACGCCAGCTTCGGAGCCTGCAATCACAAGGTCATTGGAGGCTGTGGAAGTTTGCAAAGGTGCATCCATGTCTTGCCGGTCAAAGCAAGCTTAAAAGGCTTTGAGCTCATGTGGTAGTGAAGCTGTTGTCACATATGTCACTTGGTTTTGCATTGTAGGAGGTGATGGCATTCAAGTCCTGCCGCAGCTATCAATCATCCTTCTGTGATTCAAGTTTGGTCCAGAATTGCCACTTTGCATGTGAGATGATTTTCTGAAGATCATAACTGGACATCTTGTTAACTCCTGTGTTGCCAGACCTGAGCTCCACTAGTTTAGCCCTCAGCAGACTGCAGATCTCTTGGTTGATCCAGGGCTTCTGGTTGGGGAAGATTCTGAATGAAGGCTGAAGAACAAGGAAGCTAATGGGAGAGGCCAATGGACCATGGAAGAAACAATAAGGAGGGAGAGGGGAACCAGAGAAAGGTGATGGGCAGATGAGGAGAAGAGGAGGGTTGAGTGGGTAGGAAATGGGAAGAGAAGGAAAAGGGGGGAGTAATTATTGGAAGTTAGAGAATTTGATGTTTACGCCATCAGGTTTGAGGCTATTCAAACAGAATAGTTGCTCCTCCAATGCAAGTTTGGCCTCATCATGCAGTATTGGAAGCCATGTCCTAATGGGGAGTCAAATTGAAATTGGTGATCCTGCTTTTTACAGTGAACAGAGCAAAGGTGCTCCCTCCAATCTGCATTGGGTCTCACTGATGTAGGGGAGGCCACACAGGATACAGTGGATAATCCCAATTGGCTTGCAGGTCAAATATCATCAATGTTCCAATTGGCTTGCAGGTTAAGTATCATCATGTGTGCGCATGTGTGTGTGCTCATTTTGCTGTGTGCAGAAAATGGAATTTAAACTGTGCTTTGGCATATTAAATATATTTCACAATCCTACACAATCAAATTTCCTTTTCTGATTTCTGATACAGTTTTATTTCTTTTGAACAATGAACAACAAACTGTGCTTAGTAGTTTATTATCCTTGGAATAGCTTCAGGTTGACTTCCGTTCAAGATGGTGCCTGCGTTCAACACTCCTTTGGCCAGCATCTTCTGGATAGATCATGTTTCTTATCTTGAATGTAATTCTGGTACTGTTGGAGCCAGTGTTTTGCTGTTTGGAGATTGTTTGGGTGCTTCAGCCCTCTTCAGTCTCCAAGAGGATTCTTGGCTCGATTTTCTCATTTGTTTTTGAGAGGGGAGAGGGATTTGGGCTCAATGTGTCTGTTCCATTTTTGTTCATTTTTTTGTACTGGGAGGGGGATTGGGGGGTGATGTGGCTGATCCATTTTGCTTTGTTTTTGTGCAGGAGGAGGGATCTGGGGGGGTTGATGCCTGTTCTGTTTTTGTTATTTAATTTGGTGGGTTGGTGGGATTTCAAGGTTGATGATCGTGCTGCATTATTAGTGTCGGCTTGGAACATAGCTAAAAAAAAGACGGGCATAGCTGAGCCCCATGAGTGTGCCCATGCCTACACTATTGTTTTTGCAAAAGTGGGAGGAGCCAAGAAAAATTGAGGGCAAGGACTAGTTCTGTCAGATGGAGGAGGGTAGTGGTGGAGGCGGACTGGTTAGGTCTGTTGTCCAGAAAGATCAGAGATTTTTTCCTTTCCTGATGGGGGTTCAAGTTAATAGGATCTGGACATCCATAGTGAAAATAAGGTGAGCAAGTGAGGGAACTGGAATGATGGAGAGCATGTTAAGTGTCTCTTTACATGACTTGCTTGTCCACGTGTTGTTTCCCACTAATCTCCCTCCTGGCACTTATACCTGTAAGTGTAACAACTGCTATACCTGCCCCTACGCCTCCTTCCTCACCACCATTCAGGATCCCAAACAGTCCTTGCAAGTGAGGCGGCACTTCACCTGTGAGACCCAACAATGATCAGTGATCGGGTGGGTGAGGGTGTGCTTTATCGAACACCTTCACTCTGTCTGTCACAAAAGTGGCCACCCATTTCAGTTTGATGCCATTCCCATACCAACATGTCTGTCTATGGCCTCCTCTCCTCCAAATTCAGGTTGGAGCAGCAGCACATCCTATTCCGTCTGGTTAACCTCCAACTTGATGGCATGAACACTGTGTCTAAGTTCCAGTTATTACTGCCCACTCTCACTCCTCTTCTCCTCACATGTCCACCACCTCCCTGTGGTGCCCCTTTTTTTTCCCTCCCATGGTCCACTGGCCTTTCCCATGGGATATCTCCTTTAGCTCTTGATATCTCTCTCCCCCCCCCCCCCGCCCCCCACCGCCCATCACCTGGTCTCATCTATCACTTACAAGCTTGCATTCCTTCCCCTCACCCTTTTTTTTTATTCTGGCTTCTGCCCCTCTCATTCCTTGCAGTCCCGATGAAGGAGTTTGGCCTGAAATATTGACTGTTTATTCCCCTCCCTTAACGCTGCCTGACATGCTAGGCTCTTCCAGCATTTTGTGTATGCTACTCAAGATTCCTAGCATCTGTAGAATCTCTTGAGTTTATACAAAAGAAATCCTGCTTCGGGTTTGGTTCGAAGGAGGAGTCTGACAGTCTGAGTGGGACTGCCGAGAAAGATATTTTTGAAATTTTCATTATTTTTTTTTCTCCAACGGCGTTCTGAGAGGCGGGACTGCGCAGGCGTGTGATGTCGGGCAGTGCAGCGCGGCAGATTTAAAAGGAACAGAGCCTTATAGAAAGGGCAGCGTAGTTTGCGGGCTGCGGAGTGAGCCGGGAGCAGAGTGAAGGCTTAAGGGCTTTGGCTCAACGGGCGAGGCGAGGAAGGTTTGGCATTCATTTTCTGTTGTTATTTGAGGAGAGGGGCAGTATGAGTGTGAGGGCAGTTTGCTGTTCTCGGTGTCGGATGTGGGAGGCCCTGGAGTCTCCAAGCCTCCCGGACGTCTACATCTGCGCCAAGTGCATCGAGATGCAGCTCCTAAGGGACCGTGTTACGGAACTAGAGCTGCAGCTCGATGACCTTCGTCTGGTCAGGGAGAGTGAGGAGTTGATAGAGAGGAGTTGCAGGCAGGTGGTCACGCCAGGGCCACGGGAGGCAGACAAGTGGGTCACGGTTAGGAGGGGGAAGGGGAAGAGTCAGGTAATAGGGAGTACCCCGATGGCTGTACCCCCTTAACAATAGGTACTCCTGTTTGAGTACTGTTGGGGGGGACAGCTTACCCGGGGGAAGCGACAGTGACCGTGCCTCCGGCACAGAGTCTGGCCCTGTAGCTCAGAAGGGTAGGGCAAGGAAGAGGAGGGCAGTTGTGATAGGGGACTCGATAGTAAGGGGGTCAGATAGGCGATTCTGTGGACGCAGTCCAGAGACCCGAATGGTAGTCTGCCTCCCTGGTGCCAGGGTCCGGGATATTTCTGATCGTGTCCAAGATATCCTGAAGTGGGAGGGTGAGGAGCCAGAGGTTGTGGTACATATAGGTACCAATGACATAGGTAGGAAAAGGGATGAGGTCCTGAAAGGAGAATATAGGGAGCTAGGAAGGGAGTTGAGAAAAAGGACCGCAAGGGTAGTAATCTCGGGATTACTGCCTGTGCCACGCGACAGTGAGAGTAGGAATGCGATGAGGTGGAGGATAAATGCGTGGCTGAGGGATTGGAGCAGGGGGCAGGGATTCAAGTTTTTGGATCATTGGGACCTCTTTTGGCACAGGCGTGACCTGTACAAAAAGGACGGGTTACACTTGAATCCTAGTGGGACCAATATCCTGGCAGGGAGATTAGCGAGGGCTACTGAGGTGACTTTAAACTAGAATGGTTGGGGGGTGGGAATCAAATTAAAGAGGCTAGGTGTGAGGAGGTTAGTTCACAACAGGGGGATGGGAACCAGTGCAGAGAGACAGGGGGGTGTAAAGTGAGGGTAGAAGCAAAAAGTACTAAGGAGAAGAGTAAAAGTGGCAGGCCAACAAATCCAGGGCAAGCATTAAAAAGGGCCACTTTTCAACATAATTGTATAAGGGCTAAGAGAGTTGTAAAAGAGCGCCTGAAGGCTTTGTGTGTCAATTCAAGGAGCATTCGTAATAAGGTGGATGAATTGAAAGTGCAGATTGTTATTAATGATTATGATATAGTTGGGATCACAGAGACATGGCTCCAGGGTGACCAAGGATGGGAGCTCAACGTTCAGGGATATTCAATATTCAGGAGGGATAGACATGAAGGAAGGGGAGGTGGGGTGGCGTTGCTGGTTAAAGAAGAGATTAACGCAATAGAAAGGAAGGACATAAGCTGGGAAGATGTGGAATCGATATGGGTAGAGCTGCGTAACACTAAGGGGCAGAAGACGCTGGTGGGAGTTGTGTACAGGCCACCTAACAGTAGTAGTGAGGTCGGAGATGGTATTAAACAGGAAATTAGAAATGTGTGCAATAAAGGAACAGCAGTTATAATGGGTGACTTCAATCTACATGGACTGGGTTTTGAGCAGTGAGGAAGGGTTAATTAGCAATCTTGTCGTGAGAGGCCCTTTAGGTAAGAGTGACCATAATATGGTGGAATTCTTCATTAAGATGGAGAGTGACATAGTTAATTCAGAAACAAAGGTTCTGAACTTAAAGAGGGGTAACTTTGAAGGTATGAGACGTGAATTAGCTAAGATAGACTGGCAAATGACACTTAAAGGATTGACAGTGGATATGCAATGGCAAGCATTTAAAGGTTGCATGGATGAACTACAACAATTGTTCATCCCAGTTTGGCAAAAGAATAAATCAAGGAAGGTAGTGCACCCATGGCTGACAAGAGAAATTAGGGATAGTATCAATTCCAAAGAAGAAGCATACAAATTAGCCAGAGAAAGTGGCTCACCTGAGGACTGGAAGAAATTCAGAGTTCAGCAGAGGAGGACAAAGGGCTTAATTAGGAAGGGGAAAAAAGATTATGAGAGAAAACTGGCAGGGAACATAAAAACTGACTGTAAAAGCTTTTATAAGTATGTAAAAAGGAAAAGACTGGTAAAGACAAATGTAGGTCCCCTACAGACAGAAACAGGTGAATTGATTATGGGGAGCAAGGACATGGCAGACCAATTGAATAATTACTTTGGTTCTGTCTTCACTAAGGAGGACATAAATAATCTTCCAGAAATAGTAGGGGACAGAGGGTCCAGTGAGATGGAGGAACTGAGCGAAATACATGTTAGTAGGGAAGTGGTGTTAGGTAAATTGAAGGCAGATAAATCCCCAGGGCCAGATGGTCTGCATCCTAGAGTGCTTAAGGAAGTAGCCCAAGAAATAGTGGATGCATTAGTGATAATTTTTCAAAACTCATTAGATTCTGGACTAGTTCCTGAGGATTGGAGGGTGGCTAATGTAACCCCACTTTTTAAAAAAGGAGGGAGAGAGAAACCGGGGAATTATAGACCGGTTAGCCTAACGTCAGTGGTGGGGAAACTGCTGGAGTCAGTTATCAAAGATGTGATAACAGCACATTTGGAAAGCAGTGAAATCATCGGACAAAGTCAACATGGATTTGTGAAAGGAAAATCATGTCTGACGAATCTCATTGAATTTTTTGAGGATGTAACTAGTAGAGTGGATAGGGGAGAACCAGTGGATGTGGTATATTTGGATTTTCAAAAGGCTTTTGACAAGGTCCCACACAGGAGATTAGTGTGCAAACTTAAAGCACATGGTATTGGGGGTAAGGTATTGATGTGGATGGAGAATTGGTTACCAGATAGGAAGCAAAGAGTGGGAATAAACGGGACCTTTTCAGAATGGCAGGCGGTGACTAGTGGGGTACCGCAAGGCTCAGTGCTGGGACCCCAGTTGTTTATAATATATATTAATGACTTGGATGAGGGAATTAAATGCAGCATCTCCAAGTTTGCGGATGACATGAAGCTGGGTGGCAGTGTTAGCTGTGAGGAGGATGCTAAGAGGATGCAGAGTGACTTGGATAGGTTGGGTGAGTGGGCAAATTCATGGCAGATGCAATTTAATGTGGATAAATGTGAAGTTATCCACTTTGGTGGCAAAAATAGGAAAACAGATTATTATCTGAATGGTGGCCGATTAGGAAAAGGGGAGGTGCAACGAGACCTGGGTGTCATTATACACCAGTCATTGAAAGTGGGCATGCAGGTACAGCAGGCGGTGAAAAAGGTGAATGGTATGCTGGCATTTATAGCGAGAGGATTTGAGTACAGGAGCAGGGAGGTACTACTGCAGTTGTACAATGCCTTGGTGAGACCACACCTGGAGTATTGTGTGCAGTTTTGGTCCCCTAATCTGAGGAAAGACATCCTTGCCATAGAGGGAGTACAAAGAAGGTTCACCAGATTGATTCCTGGGATGGCAGGACTTTCATATGAAGAAAGACTGAATGAACTGGGCTTGTACTCGTTGTAATTTAGAAGATTGAGGGGGTATCTGATTGAAATGTATAAAATCCTAAAGGGATTGGACAGGCTAGATGCAGGAAGATTGTTCCTGATGTTGGGGAAGTCCAGAAGAAGGGGTCACAGTTTGAGGATAAAGGGGAAGCCTTTAAGGACCGAGATTAGGAAAAACTTCTTCACACAGAGAGTGGTGAATCTGTGGAATTCTCTGCCACAGGAAACAGTTGAGGCCAGTTCATTGGCTATATTTAAGAGGGAGTTAGATATGGCCCTTGTGGCTACGGGGATCAGGGGGTATGGAGGGAAGGCTGGGGCGGTGTTCTGAGTTGGATGATCAGCCATGATCATAATAAATGGCGGTGCAGGCTCGAAGGGCCGAATGGCCTACTCCTGCACCTATTTTCTATGTTTCTATGTTTCTAAAGGTACAATTTGAGTGGAAGTCTTCACTTTAGGGTCATTAGGAAAATGCAATAAACTTCAGTCCTGC
This sequence comes from Mobula birostris, assembly GCF_030028105.1. Classification (NCBI taxonomy): domain Eukaryota; kingdom Metazoa; phylum Chordata; class Chondrichthyes; order Myliobatiformes; family Myliobatidae; genus Mobula; species Mobula birostris. The sequence goes on from NC_092392.1 coordinate 59,842,659, forward strand.
CACAGATGCCCTTATCTCAAGAATGAATTTATTTGAGTGACCATCCGCAGCCAATTTGTTGGTAGTTGGTGGTGACTTGGATTTGTCTAAAAACACTTTCAGGACTTTAGAGTTTGATCCCAACAGTATGAATCATATTCTTACCTGTACTGAGCGGAATCTATTCTTGAGTGAAGTGAATGGACATGGTTTAGATTACCCCGCATCTTCCTAATGTCTCTTCACATATACCAGCTTCAATTTATAAAACTCTTCTTGCAATATATCTTCCGATTGTGCTTTTTTTTTAAACTTCAGGCATTGTTCCATGTTCTCAAATAAGTATTCTTACTCCTTTATTTCTTAAATGTGAGCCTATGAAGTAATGATGAAGGTGGTTAAAATGAAGAAATATTCTGATACTTAATTTTCTCCTCGCTCATTTTCTTGCTTGCCTTTGAAAGCAGTTTCTCTGAAAATGTTTTATTTTCCCAATGAAAAGTGCATTTTTTCTTGTAAGTTTCTACCATAAGCATTTTTATCTATATCCAGACTTCATCTTTGCTTGACATCCACATACATGAATTAGTGTGCAGTTGTCATGCCAATGTTTATCCTCCTCTTAACTATGACTGCAGTATTCAAAGTTACCATCCAACACTACCATCTCAGCTGATTTCTTTTATTTACTAATTGAACATGGGTTCCACCAGCTTTGAGCAGCTGAGTGTTAGTTTGAGTACAAAGGATGTGTTAATAACGTTGCAGAACTACAAAAATTGAAAGAAAAGTTAATGTATTCATTAAAATTGCCTAAAATGCTCTTTCTGTTTTGTGAAATAGAACTCTCCTTTGTACCAATACCTGCAAGATGTGGGGCATACAGACTTTGAAACTTGCCCAAATTTGTCATGGGTGGAAGAATGCTCACCAAATGAGGAACCAAATGAATTGTATATCCCTGCTCCACCAACAGTGAGTATTTAAAAGTTTGAAAGTATACGAAAATGTTCTTTCCAGGGTTTTAAAAGGTATCCTTGTATATCTGGATAGATCTGAACAAGTACCCTTTTACAGTGCCCTTAAAAAGTATTAAGTATTCCCCACCCCCACCCCCCGGAAGTTTTCATGTTTTATTGTTTTACAACGTTGAATCACAGGGGCTTTCATTTGGCTTTTTTTTTTGACATTCATTAACAGAAAAATACTCTTGTGTCAAAGTGAAAACAGATTTCTACACAGCGAACTAAATTAATTACAAATACAAAATACAAAATAATTGATGGCATAGGTATTCATCCCCTTCAAGTCAGTATTTAGTAGATATACCTTTGGCTGCAATTACAGCCTTGAGTCTGTGTGGATAGGTTTCTATCAACTTTGCACATTGGGACACTGCAATTTTTCTCAATTCTGCTTTACAAAACTGCTCAAGCTCTGTCAGATTGCATGGGGATCATGAGTGAACAGCCCGTTTCAAGTCTAGCCACAAATTCTCAGTTGGATTGAGGACTGGACTCTGACTTAGCCACTCCAGGGGTTTAACTTTGTTGTTTTTAAGCCATTCCTGTGTAGCTTTGGCTTTATGCTTGGGGTCATTGTCTTGCTGGAAAACAAATCTTCTCCCAAGTCGCAGTTCTCTTTCAGGCTGTATTAAGGTTTCCTCCAGGATTTCCTCTATATTTTGCTGCGTTCATTTTACCCTCTCCCTTCACAGGGCCTGCAAGGCCCTGTTACAGTGAAGTATCCCCACAGCATGATGCAGCCACCACCATGCTTCACTGTAGGGATGATGTCGGGTGTTTGATGGCCAAAAAGCTCTATTTTGGTTTTATCAGACCATTGAAGTCAGCTGGAAAAAGGTTCTGATTCTCCCACGTGCCTTCTGGCAAATTCTAGCCGAGATTTCATGAGTTTTTTTTCCCCCAACAGTGGCTTTGTCTTTGCCACTTGCCCATAAAGCTGCGACTGGTGAAGCACCCAGGCAACAGTTGTATGCACAGTCTTTCGCATCTCAGCCACAGAAGCTTGTAACTCCTCCAAAATTATCATTGGTCTCTTGGTGGCCTCCCTCACTAGTCCCCTTCTTGCACAGTCAATCAGTTTTTGAGGATGGCCTGCTCTAGGCAGATTTATTGCTGTGACATATTCTTTCCATTTCTTGATGATTGACTTAGCTGTACACGTGTGACTGTAACTGTGACTTGAAAATTTTCTTGTACCCATCTCCTGACTTGTGCTTTTCAATGACTTTTTTGTGGAGTTGCTTGGAGTGTTATTTTGTCTGTGGTGTAGTTTTTGCCAGGATACTGACTCACCAGCAGTTGGACCTTCCAGATACAAGTGTAATTTTACTAGAATCAGTTGAAGCACCTTGACTGCACACAGGTCTCCAAGAACAGATCTTCATTTAACTAATTATGTGACTTCTATAACCAATTGGCTGCACCAGTGATGAAATGGGGTGTCACATTAAAGGGGGGGGGTGAATACTTAATGCAATCAATTTTGTGTTTTAATTAATTTAGATCTTTTGTAGCGATCTGTTTTCACTTTGAAGTGAAAGTTTTTTTTTTCCTGTTGATCAGTGTCAAAAAAACATGAAAACTTCCAATGGGGATGAATACTTTTAATAAGCACTGTAACTGGTGCATTAGTGTCAGCTGTGGCATAGTTGGCAGAAAATGCCTTTGATTCTGAAGAACAGAGTTGAGAAGGAATACTTGTGATCTTTCAGTGCTGTACTGAAGATATAGAACACTTAGAGATCACATCTTTTGGATAAACTATTATACCCAAGCTTTTTTCAAGAAGTGAACAATGTTGTTGCCGTGGTTACTGTTTATTCCTCAATCAAAATAACCAAAAATTTCTATCTCTACGACATTGTTTCTGAGATCTGGCTGTTCTTTCTTGTGGTATAGTATTAATTACTTATGAAAGGTATTTCACTGTAAAGTTTTTTGGGATAACCCAAGCCCATCCACGAAAGGTCAAAACATCAATAAATGTATTAGTTGTGTGTATTTCATGTCTTTGATGCAAAAAGCTAAGCCTTCAGGAGGAGTAAAGTCATAATTTTGGGCTACACAGCATGTTTTTGAAATATTTTTCCAGTCACTTTTGTGGTCCCTTTGAGTCAAAGTAATATGTTAAAACTATAGGCATTGAGCAATGCAAAAAAATTAATTTAGTTTTATTTCTAATCACATGGTTAATAGATTTTGTGTAGTCGAAAGGATAAAGTTTGCCTTTAATTAGATTCATAGAATCATTTGGCACAGAAATTAGGGCCCTCTTGGCTCCCTTGGCTATGCAGACTATATCTTTGCTCATCCCGTGTTCCTGCATTAGGCCCACATTCCCCTACATCTTTCTAAGAACTTGTTAAAGTGCCTTTTTAAAAAAATATATAATTGTACCTGCCTCTACTGTATCCTTTGGCTGCAGTTCCAGATAACCATCAGCCTCTGTGGGGTGGGGGATGGAAAATTGGCCCAAGATCTTCTTTAAACTTCACTTCTCACCTTGAACCTGTGCCCACTAGTTCTAGATTTCCCTGTGATGGAGTGTGGAAAAGTTTAACTATCTCCGCCCTTCAGTTTATCAAGCTATAAAGTCATCCCTCAGCCTTGCACGTTTCATTGAGAATAAGCTAACCTGTCCAATTACTCCTTGTAACTACAGCCCTTCTGCACCCTCTCAATTTCTAGCACATCCTTGCTGTACAGTATGTGATGACCAGAATGGTTCGCATTTCTCCAAGTGCAGTGTAACCAATGGTTTGTTGTTGTTGTTTTTTTTTAAAACATCTGCAAAATGATGTCCCAAAGTTTGTACACAATGTATACCGAACGCCTTTTTCACTACCTATCCACCTGTGTTACCACTGTCAGGGAGCCTTGGACTTGCCCAATGATCTGTTTATCAGCACTGTTCCTGAGGATCCTGCTGCTTACTGTCCTACCGGATTTTTAACTTGTAAACTCTCGATTTTTGCACACATATGGAAGTTTATATGGATCTAATGAGAATCCATATTGACATACTGACATGTGAAATCTGTTGATAATTAATTTCTTGCATTCTGTATTTAAAGTGAAGATCTGGTATTAATTTGAAAATTGCATTGTTTCCTGTTTGAGAATAATGATAAAAATCTTTACAATGAAATTGGAGAGATGACTTATCCATTTCTGTATAAGTTGTTTCATAATGGGCATATTATGGATTTAAACCATACCAAAAGATGCTATGGAGAAACTGTGCAGTAAGTATATTGCAATTGAGGCCCATGCATGTGAAATACTGTAGTAGGTTATAAAAGTCTGTAGAATTGTTTGGTTTTGAATACCACACCCAAGGAACAACTGAGGGAATATAGTAGATTCATAGCCTGACGATGTTAAACTTATGAGCATTATTTTTGCCTGCTTTTCCTAAAATGTCCATGATCAAGAAGAACTTGAGGCATTTCATTCACAAAGCTAAGGGTATATCCAGAGAAGTGAGCGAGAAGTTTGCTTTGAATCATTGGACTAAATGATGTTCAGGAATTCAACTCTGGATCTGAATGAATACACCACATTTGTCACTGACGTCATCAGGACCTGTGTAGATGAGTGTGTTCCTTTTAAGAACATACCAGATATACCCAAACCAAAAGCAGTGATGAACTATGAGATTCATAGTGCTGAGGGCTAGTTCTGTGGATTTCAAGACCAGTGATCTAGAACTATACAAGAACTCCAGGTATGACCTACAGAAGGCTATTTTAAGAGTGAAGAAACAATTCTGATTGAAGTTGGAAACAGAATCAGATGTACTTCTGCTCTGTAAGGGTTTGCAGGCTATTAATTCCTACAAGGCAAAACGTGACATAAATGGTTTGATGCTTCACTCTCAGATGAGCTAAACTTGGAGGCCGGCGTTAGAACATTTTTCATGAGGATGAATGCTTATAAGGTGTCAGGCCCTGATTGTTTACCTGGTAGGGCACTAAAAATTGTTGTCAACCAAGTGTCGGGAGTGTTCAAGGACGCCTGTGATCTCTCACTATGCAGTCAGAGGTTCCCACCTGCTTCAAAAGGCTAACCATCATACCAGTGCCCAAGAGGAGCAGGATGAGCTGTCTCAATGACTATCGCCCAGTTGCACTCACATCTACTGTGAAGTGTTTTGAGAGGTTGCTCACAGCCAGAATTAACATCTACCAGGACCAGGACCTGCTACAATTTGCCTATCTCCACAATAGGTCTACAGCAGATGTAATTCCATTGGCTCGCCACTCGGCCTTGGATCACCCGGAACAGCAATACCCATTTCAAGATCTATTTATTGATTACAGCTTAGCGTTCAACAGCATCATATCCTCACTACTAATCAACAAACTTCAAAGCCTGTGCCTCTGTACTTCCCTCTGCAAATGGATCCTTTACTTCCCCATCAGGAGACCAGTCTGGCAGATTGGAAATGACATCTCCTTGCTGACAAAAAGCACTGACACACCTCAAGGATATATGCTTAGCTCTCTACTCTCTACACCCATGAATGTGTGGCTAGGCACAGCTCAAATTTGCTGTTGATCCAAGTATTGTTGGTGGAATTTCGGATGATGAGGTGGTGTACAGGAGCAAACTAGATCAACTGGTCGAGTGGAGTCGCAGCAGCAACCTTGCACTCAACATCAGTAAGACCAAGGAATTGATTGTACACACACCGTGAACGGGTCAGAAGTAGAAAGGGTGAGCAGTTTCAAATTCCTGGATGTCATCATCTGAGGATCTATCCTGGGTCCAACATATTGATGCAATCACAAAGAAGACACGACAGTGCCTGTTTCATTAAGAGTTTGGAGACCACCAAAGACTCTCTCAAATTACAGCCAATGCTACCCATGAAGTTGGAATGCAACTTAAGCAAGAACTCTTACTGAACGGTTATGAAATGTTAACTCTTTTTTTAGGCTATTTGACCTGCTATGTGTTTCTAATATTCTGTTTCTTATCTCATGATCAGCAATGATATTAATAAAGGTTAAATGGTGTCCAGGACACCAGTAAAAAAGATTGGATGTATCCTGAACACAGGATTGGAAAAAGCTGCAGAAAGCTGTAAATTCAGCCAGCTCCATGCTGGGCACCAGCCTCTCCAGCATTGAGGATATCTTCAAAAGGCAATGCCTCAAAAAGGCAGGATCTGTCATTAATGACCCCCATCACTCAAGACGTGCCCTCATCTCATTGCTACCTTCAAGGAGAAGGTACAGGAGCCTGAAGACACACACAAAATGTTGGAGGAACTCAGCAGACCAGGCATTATCTATGGAAAAGAGTACAGTTGATGTTTCAGGCTGAGACCCTTCAGTAGTACTTGTTTGAAGTGCATTTATATGTTGTGATTGATAATAAATTACTGAAAACTGGCATTTGGGGCCAAAGCATATGACTAATAAAATGCATCTTACAATGTATGAGTAGTCTTCATATGTGTTTTGTTGCCAAATCTTGGCTCATGGCTTCTTCTATACTCTTAAGTATAGTAATAGTTTGTTAGATATCCTTGTGTCTGTCAGAATTTCATGTTTTCTTGGTTATTTTTGTCCTTCCATTGAGCTACTCATAATCTGTATGGCAGGAGTAAGTAAAATCTCTTGGGAAGTATTTATAAGTGCTGTAGCTTGAGTAATTTGCTCTTCAGAAGGTTATCTTAAAGCTTCTTTGTATGAAGATCCACTTCCATTATTATCCCCAACATTTCAGCTTGCAAAAGACAATTCTTATGCTACTGTTACTTACCAGATTAGGCAGCATCTTTGGAAAACAAAAATATTAATACTCCATATTAAAGTCACTTTGACAAAAGACCCTGAAATATTTGTTCTGTTTCTCATGTACAGAGCCTATTAAAAAGTAGTCACCTCCCTTGGAAGTATTCATATTTTATTGTTTTACAACATTGAATCACTGTGGATATAATTTGGCTTTTTTGACACTGATCAACAGAAAAGACTCATGTCAAATTTCTACAAATTGGCCTAAATTTATTACAATTATTAAACAGAATAATTGCATAAATTACTCACCTCCTACAAGTCAGTATTTAGATGTACCTTTGGCAGCAATTACAGCCTTGAGTCTGTGTGGATAGGTCTCTATCAGCTTTGCACATCTGGACACTGCAATTTTTCCCCATTCTTCCTTACAAAACTGCTCAAGCTCTGTTAGATTGCATGGGGATCGTGAGTGAACAGCTCTTTTTCAAGTCTAGCCACAAATTCTCAGTTGGATTGAGGTCTGGACTCTGACTTAGCCATTCCAGGACGTTAACTTTGTTTTTAAGCCATTCCTGTATAACTTTGGCTTTATGCTTGGGGTCATTGTCTTTCTGGAAAACAGACCTTCTCCCAAGTTGCAACTCTCTTGCAGACTACATCAGGTTTTCCTCCAGGATTTCCTTGTATTTTGCTGCATTCATTTTATCTTCTACCTTCACGAGCCTTTCAAGGCCTGCTACAGTGAAGCATCCCCACAGCATGATACAGCCACCACCATGCTTCATGGTAGGGATGGTGTGTTTTTGATGATGTATAGTGTTTGGCTTACGCCAAACATAGCATTTAGTCTGATCCCAAAAAGATCAATTTTGGTTTTATTAGACCATAGAGCCTTCTTCCATCTGGCTTCGGAGTCTCCCACATGCCTTCTTGCAAACTCTAGCAAGATTTAATGTTTTTTTTTCAATAGTTGCTTTTTTTTCTTGCTACTCTCCCATAAAGCTGCAACTGATGAAACACCTGGGCAACAGTTGTCTCCCATCTCAGCCAGTGAAGCTTGTAACTACTCCAGAGTTGTCATAGGACTCTTGGTGGCTTCCCTCAGTAGTGCCTTTCTTGCATGATCTATTTTTGATGACACCCTGTTCTAGGCACACTTACAACTGTGCCATATTCCTTCAATCTCTTGATGATTGACTTAACTGTACTCCAAGAGATATTCAGTGACTTGGAAATTTTTTGTATCTGTCTCTTGACTTGTGCTTTTTCAATAACCTTCTCATGGATTTGTTTGTAGTATTCTTTTGGCCATGGTGTAGTTTTTGCTAGGATACTGACTTGCCTGCAGTTGGACCTTCCAGATACAGGTGTATTTTTACTGCAATCAATTGAAACACCTTGATGGCACACAGGTAATCTCCATTTAACTAAATATGTGACTTCTGAAACCAATAAGCTGCACCAGTAATAACTTGGTGTGTCATATTAAAGGGGGTGAATACTTATACAATCAGTTAGTGTATTTTAATTTGTAATTAATTTAGATCACTTTGTAGAGATCTGTTTTCATTTTGATAAGTCTTTTTCTGTTGATCAGTGTAAAAAAAACAAATTAAATCTACTGTAATTCAATGTTGTAAAGCAATAAAACATGAAAACCCCTCCCCCACACAAAACCACCACTGTGAGCTTCACGGCTGAACAGGTGAGAAGACAGCTGAAATGTCTCAACCCAAGCAAGGCTGCAGGACCGGATGGTGTCAGTACCAGGGTGCTCAAAGCCTGTGCCCCTCAGCTAAGTGGAGTACTTCGCCAAGTCTTCAACCTGAGCCTGAGGCTCCGGAGGGTTCCCGTACTGTGGAAGACATCCTGCCTCGTCCCTGTGCCGAAGATGCCGCGCCCCAGCGGCCTCAATGACTACAGACCGGTGGCATTGACCTCCCACATCATGAAGACCCTGGAGAGATTTGTTCTGGAGCTGCTCCAGCCTATGGTCAGGCCACACTTAGATCCCCTCCAGTTCGCCTACCAGACCCGACTAGGAGTTGAGGATGCCATTATCTACCTGCTGAACCGTGTCTGCGCCTACCTGGACAAGCCAGCGAGCACTGTGAGGGTCATGTTTTTTGACTTCTCCTGTACGTTCAACGCCATCTGCCCTGCTCTGCTGGGGGAGAAGCTGACAGCGATGCAGGTGGATGCTTCCCTGGTATCATGGATTCTTGATTACCTGACTGGCAGACCACAGTACGTGTGCTTGCAACACTGTGTGTCCGACAGAGTGATCAGCAGCACTGGGGCTCCACAGGGGACTGTCTTGTCTCCCTTTCTCTTCACCATTTACACCTCGGACTTCAACTACTGCACAGAGTCTTGTCATCTTCAGAAGTTTTCAGATGACTCTGCCATGGTTAGATGTATCAGCAAGGGAGATGAGCTCGAGTACAGGGCTACAGTAGGAAACTTTGTCACATGGTGTGAGCAGAATTATCTGCAGCTTAATGTGAAAAAGACTAAGGAGCTGGTGGTAGACCTGAGGAGAGCTAACGTACCGGTGACCCCTGTTTTCAACCAGGGAGTCAGTGTGGACATGGTGGAGGATTACAAATACCTGGGGATATGTATTGACAATAAACTGGACTGGTCAAAGAACACTGAGGCTGTCTACAAGAAGGGTCAGAGCCGTCTCTATTTCCTGAGGAGACTGAGGTCCTTTAACATCTGCCAGATGATGCTGAGGATGTTCTATGAGTCAGTGGTGGCCAGTGCTATCATGTTTGCTGTTGTGTGCTGGGGCAGCAGGCTGAGGGTAGCAGACACCAGGAGAATCAACAAACTCATTCGTAAGGCCAGTGATGTTGTGCGGATGGAACTGGACTCTCTGACGGTGGTGTCTGGAAAGAGGATGCTGTCTAAGCTGCATGCCATCTTGGTCAATGTCTCCCATCCACTACATAATGTACTGGGTGGGCACAGGAGTACATTCAGCCAGAGACTCATTCCACTGAGATGCAGCACAGAGCATCATAGGAAGTCATTCCTGCCTGTGGCCATCAAACTTTACAACTCCTCCCCTGGAGCGTCAGACACCCTGTGCCGATAGGCAGGTCCTGGACTTCTTTCATAATTTACTGGCATAATTTACATATTACTATTTAACTATTTGTGGTTCTATTACTATTTATTATTTATGGTGCAACTGTAACGAAAACCAATTTCCCCCTGGGAT